>NW_006798913.1:2351057-2481097 GCF_000442215.2 Lipotes vexillifer | reverse complement strand
AAAGAGTGAAAAAATAGTTTATAAATATTATATGATCTGGCAAAATAAAAGTATGATTAAACAATCAAGAAGAAAATAGAATAAATTGATTAACTGCCACATAGATGATAGGGTATCATTTAAAGTTAACAAAACAAATAATATATGCCTAAGTAAGGCAAAGGGGGCATAAAGGAACTCTAAAATATATTTTTTATAGACTACTAAAGGTATTAGTATAAAGACCATTAGTAGTTAACACTGCTATATAGTATATTTGAAAGTTGTTGAGAGTAGATCAAGAGTTCTCATCACAAGAAAAAAATTTTTTTCTATATTTTTGTATCTATATGAGTTGATGCATGTTCACCAAACATTGTGGTAAACATCTCACAATATGAAACTTAGTGCTGTGTCAATTATCTCAATAAAACTGCAAGAAAAAAAAAGACCATTGAGAAAAATATATGAATTTTCCTAAATCCCAAAGAAAATAAAAGGAAAAAATAACAGATCACACTAAGAAGTATAGTAAATACAGCATAATGCACATAGTAAGTATAATAAAATTATAACATAATCATTATGCAGACATAAGACCAATCCTATCAGTCAATAATAAAAATATTTCAGATTGCTTTAGAAAGGAAAGACCAATTCTATGCTTGATAGAAGAAAAACAACTACAACAAAGTGATTCAAAAAGCTTAAAGCTACACAACAGCAGGATGGGCATTGTTTCTGCAAACAATACAAATAATCAGAAAGGAGGAATGCAATCCTGGTAAAGATAAGGCAGAATTCAAGCTAAAAATTATTAAAGGAGACAAAAATGACATTTTATAATGCTAAAGCCACAATTCAAAATGAAGTTATAACAGTTGCAAATAACTATGCAACAAACAACATAAAAACCACCATCATGAAACAGAAGATGGAAGGAGAAGTAGATGGAAATGCATTAAGAGGGACACTAACAAACCACACTCTGTCCAAAGCACGTCAAACAAACCAGAAATTAAGTGTATAGATGATCTCAAAAAGATAGTCAGTGACATAGGTCTAATGAATGGATACTGAGTTTCACATCTCAAAATAGAGATTCACCTTCTCATATGCACAGGGAACGCTCCTGAAAACTGATAGTTTTAAGTTATAGTTCAAAGACTAAAATTATAGTTATAATAGTTATAATAGTTATAGTTATAATAGTTATAATAGTTCAAAGACTAAAATTCAATAAATCCGATAAAGAAGAAATTATACAAAAAAAAAAAGAAGAAATTATACAAATAATATTCTTTGATGCAGTGTACGAAGACCAGAAATTGATAACAGAATCAAAATTAAATGCTTCTCAGCCTAAAAAAAACATTTTTTTAACTTTTAAATAACTCTTGGAAAAACAAACATAAAACCAAAATTGCAAAAATTCTAAAAAATAATATTAATGGAAACATTACACATTAAAATCAAGGGGGTATAACTGGAGTAATGATCAGAAAAATATTTATAATTTAAATACTAAGAGCAAAAAATAGTGAAAGAATGATAATAAATAAATTTAATTCCCAATTATGAAATATAGAAAAATATAAGAAAAAAAGAAAGAATATAGATTAACAAGTTTAAAAAACTGGAAATATCAATGAAGTTAATAATTAAATTACAATGTTAGATCTTTAAATAAAAAACAACATAGTAGAGAAACCAAAAGCTTACATAATCACACAAAAAAGAGTAGAAAGGGAAAGTATAAATATTCAAAGAAACAACAGAATAATCATTGAAACAGAAAACTTTTTAAAAATCATGAGAGGAATTTGCATAATTTGATAGAAATCACTTGAAAAATCTGGATGGAATGGCTAATTTTCTAAGAATATGAAGTTTATTATCATTGCTTAAGCCAAGAAATTTTCATGTAAGAAATAAGAGGAAGTTATCAAGGAAAAAACTCAACAAAAATGCACCAGGCCCAGATGAAGGAAAAACCCTGTAGTGTTTGACTTCAACTGTAACTACCAATAACAAGTCATTATTACAAAATATATAATATCATGAATGAAAGGACATTACAAATCCTACATCAAAAGGACAAGAATAATGCAACGTTATAAACAAAATATGGCAACAAATTTGAAAATTGAATGAAATGGACTATATCCTTGAAAGGTACAAATTACCAAAATTTAATTGAGAAGAAAGAGAAACTCTAAATAGACCAATATTTAGCAATGGAATTGAATTAGTAATTAAAATCTTCCTCACACCCACAAAGCCCAGGTCCAAATGGCTTCACTAATGAATTGTACCATATAAGGAAGAAATGATACCAATTCTATAAAAACTCTTTCAGAAAACAGAAGACAGTATTATTTTGATATCAAAGCCATACAAAAATATCACAAGAAAACTACTGACCATATATCTCATGAACATAGACACAAAAGTCTTTTAAAAAAATATTTCCAAATTGAATCCAACAATATGTAAGATTAATAATATAAGATGAACAATTGGGGTTTATCCTAATAATGCAAGTTTGACATAACATACAAAAATCAATGTTATACATCATATTAAGGAAATAAGGGAGGAAAATAATATAATCAACTCAATAAATGTAAACAAGGTTTTTGATGAATTTCAACACCTAGTCATAATTAAAAAGAGAAAAAACGCTCAAGAGAATAGTAATAGAAAGGAATTTCCTCAACTTGATGTAGGGTTTCTATATAAAACCAGCAAGTAACACTGCTGAAAGACTGAACGTTCTCCACCTTGTCAGAAACCAAGGCAAGAAAGTACATTCTCACCACTTCTACTCAATATTGTATTGGAGAGCTGGGTCAGTGCAATAAAACTATTAAAATAAAGTCATATCAATATAAATTGGTATAGTAGAAGAAAACTGTCTTGATTTGCAGACAGTATGATCATCTATGCAGAAAAGCCTAAGGAATTTACAAAGAAAGTTGCAGGAAATGATAAACAGATTTAGCAATATTGCAGGATATATGATCAATATGCCAAAACAAATTGTATTTTCATATGCTAGCAACAAACAAAAATAAATTAAAAATAAGCTATTCGTAAGAGTATAAAAAATAAAATACTCGGGTATTAATTTAACAAAAGACATACAAGACATGTACACTGAAAACCACATAACATTGCTGAGGTAAATGAAAGAAAACCAACATAAGTGGAATGATATGCTGTGTTGATACTTCCCCATCCTGAATAGGGGCTGGATTTGTGGACTTGCTTCCAAATGGAATGTGGAAAGGAAAAAGCAGTAACTTCACAGTGGAGAAACCTGACAAATATATTTGGCCCTTGAACAACACAGGCTTGAACTACAGGGGTCCACTTATATGCGCTTTTTTTTCAACAATAAATAGTATAGTACCACGTGATCCCTGGTTGGTTAAATCCACGGATTTGGATCCATGGATACAGAGGAACCACACATACAGTGGGCCAACTTTAAATTATACTAGGATTTTCAACTGTGGGGAGGGTCAGTGGCCCTGACCCCCGCGTTGTTCTTGGGTAAACTGAACATGGATAATACCATAACCAAGGGACCAAGGTTAAAATACCAATGATCAGACATATGGATAGTATTTACTCTCTAATATGATGAGAAGGGCACTGACCTTTGTGTTATCCTTCTCTGCCACTCCCAAAATAATTCCAGTCTAATCAGACAAACCCAAATTGAGTGACATTCTACAGAAAACCTAACACTCTGCAAAACTATCAAAGTCATAAAAAGTAAGAAAAGACTGATCATCATGGATTAGAGGCATGACAAAAAAAAATGCGATGTGGTGTATCCTGGATTGGATCCTGGAACTGCAAAAGGGCATTAGAGGCAAAACTGATGAAATCCAAATAAAGTATGGAGTTCCATTTACAGCAATTTGACAATATTGATTTCTTACTTTTGACAAATTAAATTAACATCAGGAGAAACTGGGTAAGGTGTATAAGGAAACGTCTCTGTACTATTTATCTACAACTTTTCAGTAAATCTAAAAGTATTCCAAACTAAAAAGTTTCTTTAACAAGTTTCAGAAGGCGTTTTTGGTAAGAAAATTTCAAGCTGATACTAAAGCTTATATGAAATTTATATCGACCTAGACTATTACAATTTTAAAAAGTAAAACAAATTTAGATGCTTATACTAACTGATTCCCAGATTTAATTTAAAGTTATGATAATCAAGACAGTGTGTTGTTGACAAAACGATAGAGATAGAGATGAGTAGAACAAAATCAAGAGTCCAAAAATAGGTTCACACGTATATTGATTAATTGATACTTGGCAAAAATGCTCATGTAATTCAATGGGAAATGATAGTCTCTTCAATAATTTGTGCTGGAAAAACCAGGTCTCCAAAAGGGAAAAAAAAGAACCTTAACTTTTACCTCACACCATACATAGAAATTAAAATCATCAAAATGGATCATAGAGCTAAATTTGTAAGCTAAGATGATACGGTTTTAGAAAATATGATGTTCTATATGTGCATTTAGAAAATTTGAAAATATTTTCTTTTAGAAGAAAAGATACGAGAAAATCTCTGCCCCTAAGTTAGGTAAAGATTAAATAGAACACAAAAGGCATGAACCGAAAAATATTTTAAGAAGTGAGACTTCATCCGGAGTAAAAACTTCTTCCCATCAAAAGACACCATTAAGAAAGAAAGGCAATCCAAAGGTCAGGAGATAATTCCCCCGACCAATGTATTCACAGATACATATCTGATGTATGTATTCACAGATACATATCTGATAAAGGACCAATATCCAGAATATACAAAGAACTCTTAAAATTCATCAATAAGAAGACAAACCACCCAAAGTTTTTTAAAATGGTCAAGTGTTTTGAATAGATACTTCACAAAAGAAGATATACAAATGGCCAACAAGCCCATAAAAAGATATCAACACTGTCAGTCATCAGAAAAATGCAAACTGAAACCACATGAGATGCCATTATGTACCAACTACAATAGCTAAAATACAAAATATTAAGTGTTGGCAGGATGTGGTAAAACTGGAATTCTCTTGAGTTGCTGATGGCAATAGAGAAGAATGAAACCACTTTGGAAAACAGTTAGGAAACTTCTTAGGAAGTTAAATATACATACACTCACCATACAATCCAGCAATTCTACTAGGTATCAACCCAAGAGAAATGAAAACTTGTTCAACTCAGATGTGCACAAGAATATTCATATCAACATTATTCATAAATGCCAAATATAGGAATTCAAATGTTCATCAGCTGAAAGATGAAGAAACCAACTGTCATATATCCATACAACTAAATACAGTATGATTATATTTAATTGACATTGTGAGAATGGTAAAACTATAGTGACAGAAAGCAGAGTCCCCAAAATTGCATGAGACAATTCCTTTGAATGAATGAATCAATTAATCAATCCCCATCCCTCCCTGTCCCTTGCCCTTTCCCTCACCAACACTCCCTTACCCCTCTATATATAAATATATATATATATATATACACACATGAAAATATAAATATTTATTTTGATATATATGGTATATAAATATACATTTATATATTGACAAATACATTATAAATAATGTAAATACACACACACATACACACATCCTATTAGTTTTGTTTCTCTGGAGCAACCTTGACGAATACACAACCAAATACAGTGCACAAATCTTGATTGTATCAGGTGAAAAAATAGCTATTTAGAAGAATTTTTGAACAATTAGAAAAATTTGAATATGGGCTCATATTAGAAAATAGTATTGTATTGATATTAAATCTCTTGTGCATCATGATGGAATTAAAGTTTTCTTAGGAGATATAAGCTAAAGTGTTTAGGAGAGAAATGCACGGTGTCTCATTTACTTTCCAGTGGCTCAACAAAAAAAATTATAGAAATAAATGTTCATATATTTATTAGGTTCAATTTTCTGTAGGACTGAAAAATTCCAAAACAAAAATCTGGATGGGAGGAAGAAAATAGATTTTAATACGGTCAGAGAAAATTAGGTATGATTCATTATCCAAAGATTCCAAAAAGGAATTATAAACTGTGGACTATCCAGACAAGAATATTATTCAGTACTAAGAAGAAATGAGCTATCAAGTCATGAAAAGACATGGAGAAGGCTTCCCTGGTGGCACAGTGGTTAAGAATCCGCCTGCCAACATAGGGGACACGGGTTCAAGCCCTGATCCGGGAAGATCCCACATGCAGCAGAGCAACTAAGCCCGTGTGCCACAACTGCTGAGCCTGCGCTCTAGAGCCTGCGAGCCACAACTACTGAGCCCACGTGCCACAACTACTGAAGCCTGCACACCTAGAGCCCATGCTCCACAGCAAGAGAAGCTACCGCATTGAGAAACCAGTGCACTGCAACGAAGAGTAGCCCCCACTCGACGCAACTAGAGAGAGCCCACACACAGCAACAAAGACCCAACGCAGCCAAAAATAAATAAATAAATAAATTTATTTTTTTTAATATAATAATAATAAGAGGGAGGAAGGAAATTTTTGGAGGTGACAGATATGTTTATGGCATTGATTGCAGTAATGGCTCACTGCATATACTTACATACAAACTCACCAAATTGCCTACATTAAATATGTACAGGTTTTTGTATGTCAATCATACCTCAATAAAGTGTTTTTTTTAAAAAAGTTCAAAAAGGCACCTTAAGGCTATGTTCAAATCAAAAAATAGGCAGTAAACGAATTCCTTATTGAACACTTATTCCTTTATCTTACTCTGTCTCTACCATACCATTCTAAGTAGGTAACATTTACTCCATTTTTGAAATGGAGAAAACTGAAGGTCAAAGAATTTGACATACGACATACAGCTAGTTAGGAAAAGTCATTGAGAGGTGGAACTCCAACTCGCTTCTATTCTCTAAACTCTACCACCCCCAAAAAAGTATAATTTCATTTCTTGGGGCACAGGGCCTTTTGACAACAGAAGACAAAGAAAAATTAAATTAGATGAATCCCTAATCTGCAGGTAAGGAGAAGAATCTGTGTTCTCTAACACAGAGAAACTATATTATAAGCTCCATGAGAGTTTTGTTTTCTTCTATATGTCCAGCACCTAATAAATATCAATAAATATCTGTTTAATCAACAAAAAAATGGGAAATAAAATACAAAACCAGTGAAACATAATTGACAACAACACATGACTAAGCTCTTGAAAATGGGCCCCCATATTTTACATTCAGGAAGTACTATCTATAATCTTTAAGGAATCATTGATATTTGGAGAACTTTCATAACCTTTAAGTGAAAAAATGGACAATGTTTCCAAAGGAAGAGAAAACATCTATAGACCAAGAAAATTTGGACTGAACTTCTGAGCAAGTTTGGCCTTCAAAGTGCTGACCATTAGGAAAAATGATGACATCTCTAAATCCAATGCTTGATCAAATGGTCTCGGTGGTTGATGGATTTACACAAATTCTCTCCTTAGGGATCAAAAAAAACAAAAACAAAACAACGTACAATAGGACAATGATGTGTATTGTTGGCTCATTCTAGATACACTGACTTGAATACATATACCTACCTGATGTCTTTTTATTTAATAAGCCACACTATAGAAAGCCTGTTTCTATTTGATAATTGACCCAAAAAAGTTTCTTTATGTAAGAATAAGATGATGTTAACCCACCACTGTAAGGGCATGTGCCTTTGAGTTTTTTCAGGACTGGTGAGTATTTGGCACTTTTGCTGTTCTTCTTGCTCTAATTCTCCCATATTCACACCACACAAGGTGTCAGGGTTAAAGTTGAAATTGTTAGGGTTAAGGGTTCCGTCCCTACTCTCTGAAAAAGAATGTAATCCCTTGGGAGACACAGCTAAGTACTTCTGCCTCTAATCCACCAAACAAATCCATCTGAATGGCTCATCAAAGACACTCAACCTTCTAATATCCTGGGATTTTATTTCCAACACAGAAGAATTCATGATAGACTCAAAATAAATTTAGAATCATTTTTAAATTACACTAAAACAACTTTTAGTTCATTCATTTTATACCAATGTCATACATTAAAAAAGTCTAATATCTGTACATTTTTCTCAAAAGTTACAGAAATCTTTTTTTTTTTTTGTAAATACCTTGTAACCAGGGCTACCCATTAATCCATCCTTTCCATGTCTTCCTGGTTCTCCCTGAAAAAATAAATACAAGTATTTTAATATATTTTTTGCGCTAATTTTTCTTTTTAAAAGAAGATAGTAGAGGTTACATTTTATTTAAAGTAAAATACTTAAGAACTTTTTCTGTCAAACTCACAGCACGTCCAGGAAGGCCAGGAAAACCAGCATTCCCCTTTTCACCTTTTGCACCCTGTATTAAAAATAAACACTTAAAAACAATCCTTACAATAAGGCTTTAAAATTCCAACTCGAACTTAAATAGGAAAGTAAGCTAACTTCCTTATGGAGTGACAGAATTCATAGAACCACAGCTTGCATTGACCCTGCAGCTTTCAGCAAAGCATTATTTTACCAGGACACAACATGACATTGAGGATAAGATGGATGCAGAATTACAAGCATCTAAACACAGAAACCACTACTTGGCAAAAGTAAAAAGCAATGAGCATCTTAAATATAAAGAGACTAAACATTTCCTTCAATGTGAAAAAATAGGATTCTCAATGGACACTGTTAAACAGCTATCACTTCCAAGGAATCTCTCTGTAAACATTTTTAAAGTTCAGAAGGCTCAATAACACAAAGTATTCTTATAGAATACCATGCATAACAGTCAACAGTTATTTTTCCATTGTTCTGAATAAATCCCCTGAGAAAGGTGAACAAAGCTAATTGCTACAACAGTGGGCTGGGACTGAAATTCAAATTTTCTATTTCCATTGTATTGAAAATTCAATATGGATACTTTGTTTTGGGATCTATACTTCCCTTTTTGCCATAAAATCCAGGTGATCCTTTATCTCCTTTGGGACCCATTTCACCCTAAAAGATAAAAAAATAAATCCTGAATTTTAGAGAAATTAATATTTTAATTTCTCTAAAATTAATATTTCACTTATATATTAAAGAAAAAACAATTCCAATTATAAACAACAGAGTTTAATATGCCCACATCAAAATAAAATAGAAATAAATTATTTAAAGTTTGTTCAAAAAAGTCCGATTTCCCAGGCTTTATAACCAAAAGCAAGGAAAAATCAGGGCATTTGTTACTATAACAGTGCCTTATAGTAAAAGGTTTATAGTTAAGAGAATTTCTATATAATGAAAACTACTCATCAATTTTTAAATACTATAAGATTTATGGGGGCTTCCCTGGTGGCGCAGTGGTTGAGAATCTGCCTGCCAATGCAGACAACACAGGTTCGAGCCCTGGTCTGGGAAAATCCCACATGCCATGGAGCAACTGGGCCCGTGAGCCACAATTACTGAGCCTGCGCGTCTGGAGCCTGTGCTCCGCAACAACAGAGGCCGCGATAGTGAGAGGCCTGCGCACCGCGATGAAGAGTGACCCCCGCTTGCCGCAACTGGAGAAAGCCCATGCACAGAAATGAAGACCCAACACAGCCATAAATAAATAAATAAATACATTGTGTATTATTAAAAAAAAAAAAAAAAAGATTTATGGCTGAAAATTTTAAAGGAAATTTGTAAAAGCTTTATGTAAACTATGATTATTAATCTTAACCCAGTCATTTACTTTAATATACTTAAATTTATATATCAACACTTATTTATAACCCATTTATAACATAAAGTACTTTCAATTTGAAATAAAATACGGCATTGCTTAATTTTAAGAAGAACAGATTTCTTCAACCTTTGATCCTGGCATTCCACGAAGCCCAGGAAAACCAGGAAGTCCACGGTCACCCTGAAAATAAAACAAATTAATTAAAGAAAACACATTTCAGTCTAAAAAAAGTCAACATATATTCTTCCACCTCATTCTTGTCAAAATTCATTGGAAATAAATCTGCAAACTGTTCAGTGCACATCTACATTAAAACCCTATCTCTATGAAAGACCAATCCTCATTTATATCAGGGTTTCATTTATAATCAGAGAAGGAAAGTATTTGGGGCCAGGGGAATCTCATCAGCAATGCTGACTCCACCCTTAGAGAGTAGCCACCTATTCTAAAAATATTTAGGCTCTTACAGTGGCAAGGCCTAGGAGTTAATAGAAATGATCAAGTGCCAAGACTCTGTGGAGAGAGCCATCCTCTGAGGTCCCAGCTCAGTGAGGACAAACCCTGAGCTGAAGGTCTCAAAACACTCTAGGATTCTGTGGAATTTTCTTCCAATTGCTGATCTTAGGAAATTGTTCATAGTAGGTATCTATCCAGATGAGTTTATGAAGAGGAAAGGCCATCTCTCCAAAGGAACAGAGATGGAGAAAATCACAACAGCTTGATATTTAGTGGACATTGTTTTAAGACTTATTTCTGTGGGACATACTGGGTGCTATTGCCTTAGCTTCAAAAATCTTAATTGTCAAGACACAGTTAAGAGAAGCCCAATGGCTGGCACAGCACTTGGGTCAATTCACTTTTATTTAGGCAAATTAAAACATTACCTACAAACAATTCATGATCTTCTTAGCTTGTCTGGTAGGGAGAGAAGAGGATGTGACCAGTTATCTATGATGGATGTAATTCTTAGAAATCTTAATTTAATGAGGGTTATTTATCCACAGATTTTAAAGAGTGACACAGTTATTCAAGGCATAGAACCCTTCAAAGGCAACATTACTACTCCATTTTCAGTTTCCAGCACTATCTAATAAATTAATGGTGAGAAAACCACCTGCACTAACTCAGGCTGAATTGAGATGAGCAGCTGAAGGCCAGGTAGACTAAGATACACCTTGATAAGATGGAACTTAGCTGGGCAATGAGTACTTAATAAAAGTACAGGAGAAAGGGGCAAAGCAGGATTCCCTTTAAGGATGAACCAAGTCCCAGCTAAGACTTCCCTTCTCTGGCTACAGTTTATAGAAGACACCATCTTCAAACCTTATTTTCCTGGAGATAAGATAAACTCATCTCAGATGAACTGAAAAGACCAGGAGCATTAACCCACATTGGAACCAAAAAAATATATAATCTGGACAAAGCTACCCACATAGTCATAAGCAAGATTTTTAAGTAAAATAAAAGGCACAGCATCCATGTTAACATACAGCAATGAAACGGGGGAGGGGCAGAGAAATTTAGCAAAATGCTTGGAGAATACTAAGAAAATACCTACAAAATACAAAACATGAGAAAGTGTGACCCAAACACAATATACTCAGTCAAGTTGTGTCCAAGGTTTAAAAGTAATGGGTAGCAAATAAGTGGTAAATTTTAGCCAACATCTATCTACAATAGGCACGTAACATGAAAGACAAAAAAATGCTCTTGTGTTGGCCATTGAGCCATTGGATCATCAGTTACTGCAGTAAAATGTAGCCTAAGTTAATTAATATAAAAATTGGTATACTAGGAAAAAAGAGGCTGCCAAACAATAACATTAAAAAATACATTTGGCAATGGCTTTGGGACTAGGTAGTGGGCAGTGAAAAATAATTTTTGGAGGTTGGAAATACAGTGATTCATGGAATGCAGTGGTGAACAATTGATTTAAAAAAACTTTGCTTTTAATAAACTGCAAAGGCAAATAATGCATCCAATAAACATAGCTAAAGAACTGAGAAAAAAAGAATGTTGGTATCATGAATCAATTAGTGTTGGCTGTATTTGACAAGGTAACTATAAAAAAGATGAGCTCAGAAAAGAATCGGCCAGTTTGCAAGTCATAGTTAGAAGGCATAGACCAAGTCCCCAAATACTGGGATTGGGAGGATACACCTTTTTTTTCTCATCTCTGACAGGTAAATAATGAAACTGGAGAAGGCCTTTAAAAGAAGTTCAGTCGAAACTCAGCCTCTGGGAAGGACCAATCAAGAGTGTGGCCATAAACACCATTCTCAAATTCTCTAAATCAGTTAAGGTGGGTCCAAAACATTCTCTGAAGATGGACATAGTGGCTCAAGAAAAAGAAATTATTAATTATTAATAACTAATTAATTAATGTAGAAAGGGCCATGACTAAAACAGGACTGTGGATGATGTTACTGGCTGGAATCTAAAGTCAAAGATACAAAATTACAAATATGTATTTTGCTGTTGAGAGAATTATTCTTCCAAAAGAGCCACAAACCTGGACTAAGAGATTGTGACTGTTTGAAATTTAAAAACAATGTTGCCCACTATTTTTAATGTTTTTCTAGCCAGTTTTGACTAGCCTATGAGTTTAGACAAAATATAAAAATAAGAGAGGTAAAGCCTAGAAGGAAGAAAACAAGTTATCTTTATTTATGATTACATGTCTAATATGCCAACATACCTAATACCCCTGAAATAATTAGTATGAGAAATCAGTTAATTGCTGTCTTAAAAATTAATATACAAAATAGTTTTTATATGTATAAACAATAACCAATATAAAAATAGATTAAAGTAAAAGTTCCACTTATAACAGGACCAAAAGAGATAAAAATTCCTACATATAAACTTAGGTAATATTGAGAACCAATAAAAAATAAAATTTTAATATTGTTCCATTGAGTTTTAAGTTTGAAATAAAAAGAAAGATAAATCATAATCTTGAATAGGAAAATTCAGTATTGAAATTATGTCAGTGCTTCTAAAACTAATCCATAAATTCAAAGGAATCCTAATTAAAACATAAATAGGAATTCCCAAAAAAATTTGAAGAAAAGATACTGAGCTTTATCTGCAAAAATAAACATGTAAGAATAGCCAGGAAAATTTTGATCATAAAGAATAATGAGGAAGGACTAGGCCTGCCAGTATTAAATCATATTATGAAGTGACAATAATTAAAACTGTTTGGCAGTGGAGAAGACTAGACAGGTAAATGGAACAGAAGGGAAAGCCAAAAACAGCAGACCCAAATGAGAATGGAAGTTTAGTGATAATGATGGTTTTTCAAATAAATGAGGAAAAAAGTGAAATTTCAAAAATACTGTTTAGCAACTGGCTATCCTTTTAGGAGAAGAAAGGGGAAAATATGAATACTCATCTAACTTTACTCCAAATATCAAAAATTTTAAGATTAAAATAATAAAAATTCCAAAACTCAAAGCAGGAGGAATTATATTCAAAATGTTAGAATGTTGAACCTTTCTATACAGATACAAACATAGGAGAAAAGAAGTAAAACTTATATATATATATATATATATAAATAGTTAAAATTTCTGTAGGTCTAAAATTCGAAAACCCAAATCAAAACACATAAGCCAGAAAAAAATACTTTCACACAATTTATGACATGCACATAAAAATCAATTTTTAAAAAGATGAACAGCCAGTAGGAAAAAATAAAGGATATAAATAAAAAGCAAATTACAGAGAAGTAACAATATTTCCAAAAATCATATGACAGGTACTTTATACCTTATTCACTAATAAAGGATTGCAAATCAAACCAGTTCCATTTTTAACATATACTGATGAAAATCAGAAATTTAATGAAATTCAGTGCTGATAAGGGTGTGAAGAAAGATATTTCACACACTTGTTGGGGGAGTACACACTTTCTGGAAGGTAAATAGGCAATTTGCCTCAAAATTTAATTATGAATTTAACCCTTTGGTTCTCTAATCAGTTCCACTTCTGGGAAATTTTCCTATGGATATACTCAGAAAAAGTTACTGAGAAATACATACAAAGATGTTCATACAGTCTTGTTGATAATACACACACACACACGCACATGTGCGCACACGCACACGCACACGCACACACACACACACACACACACACACACACAGAGTACAGTAAGGAACCACAGCCTCCCTAAGTTAGAGGTTTCTTAAATCGGGTAAGAACAGCCCCTATAAGTCTGTATCTATGTTTAACCTTCGGTTTACAATTTCTTTCATGAAGCCTTTTTGAATTTTCAACTTTCCTCTCAACTCCTAGAGTTTTATTCAACTCTCATCTTTGGCACTTAACATTTACTCTCTTAAAATAGTTACTTTGTATATGTTCTGTGCTTTATTAGACACCAATCTCTTTGAAAAAAAATCCATTCTTGATGCATTCTTATTTCGTCTTAGTAGACATGATTATTATTTATCAATATTCAGATTCTCTCTACTTCTAAGCATATGGGGAGGCGGAGGGAATCACGCTTTCCTGACTCTTGAAGTTGGTGTGGTTTACAAAATTTGCTCTAGCTAATTAAAGATGAATGGAAGTGGTTTATGAGCCACTCTTTGATTCTCTAGGGACCTGCTACTGTAATTAGTTAAAACCTAGAGGGTGAAACTTTTGTTAGCCTGAGTCTGCTAATAAGTGTGCAGTTTGATGAGCAATAAACCTTTTTTGTTTTAAGGCATTGGCATTTGGCATTTGTGTGTTATTGCAACATAACCTACTCTATCCTAGCTGATGTCTCGCTTGTGATTAATGATAATTTACTGAATATGCAAATACTTTCATTTTCTAAAATATAGTAAACACTCTTGAGTCCTCCAAGAAAATTCCAATAAAAAAATTACTTTGAGGAGTCACACTCTTGATTCCCACTGAGTTTACAAGAGATTAGAATAAAAGAGAATCCAAGATTTGCAGTAAGTTGGTTCCATTTTCCCCAGGTTACCTCGAAGCTTCCTGACTGATAACAAGCCTTTGATGAGCCTGCCAATCTCACAGGTTGATCTAGAGTCTCAGTCTCCAAAGTTACATCAAGATTATTTATTTGAGTAGCAAGAGAATATGAAAACTAATATTTTAAAAATCTCACTCTTTCAAAATTTCTCAGTGTGTCTGTGTTTTCAATGCACATAATCCTTTATTCAGTAGCACAGCATATAATTCATACATATATATGGGACTACATGCCGCAAAGACTTTCACTGCAAAGATTTTGCAGTTTAAAAGTTTGATGATCTACAATCTACAGAGAACTATCCCTCCTCCCTTGAGAGAGTTTTTTTTTCTTTCTTAAAGCCTCTATCTTTGAGACATGGAGGAAACATCTCACAGATACACATGCAAAAGTAAGACCATAAATCCACTATCATGGCACAATCAGTTCAAACCATCACTCATCTAGCCAACCTCCTCCTCCCTCCCCTCCTCCCCCGCCTTCTTCCCCCTTCTCCTCCCCCCCCTCCCCCTCCTCCTCAGCTGCTCACAGGCATTGGGCCTTCTCATGGTGCAGGCATAGAGAAAAAGAGGAAGAAATCACACTGTTAAAAACAATTCTGGCCAAAGCAGAAAAATATGGTGAAAAGAAAAGAAAAGAAATCCAGACTGAGATCCAGACATTTTATTTCAACCCCTGATCCTTGAGTAACTTCAGGCAGATGACTGAAGTTCCTCATTTCTCAGTTTCGAAACTGTACAATAGGGTTCATTTACTTTACAATTAATGTAAAACGGGCAGAGCATGACTTACTCTACTAACCTCATAGGACTTTTTGAGAGGACGGCATGTGATAGGCAATGCATGCGGATAATATCCACACAAGACATGTCTAAAAATAAAACAGAAAAACGTACACACAACAGGAAACCCCTACAGCACCCAACATGTCAAAAGCCTTACACATCTTCCTGTTCCTTCTCTTCTCAGTTAAAAACCACTAAGTGTCACACAGGACCAGGACAAATAATGATTTCCTGGGAAGTGTTTAAATCTACTAAAATGTTCCCTCTCTAACCCCTTGGGTTTGGGCATCACCATTGGACTACTCAGGTCTAGGAAAAAAGTAGATTCCTAAGCTCCTAATATACGGTCCCTGCCACAGTTTATCAAGGACCATAAAACAGAGCACACCCAAAATGAAGATGAGAAATAAGAGTTTAGAACCAAGATGAAGCATCCTGTAAAAATTCAATAAAAGTTGTAAGTTTCCCAGTGATGCCAGTAGAGAAAAAGGGAACAGGACAGAAAGCATCAGAGCAGCCAAGAAATGAGGCAGGACATAGAACGAATGGTTCATCACCATAAACTGAGATGTTGAATCCATTATAGGGCCCTAAAAGAAAAGAGGCTGAAAGATCAGAAAACAATCAAAACTTTGCAAAAACATCCACAGAAGTAGTGAAAACCTGAGCACACACAGGTCAGCACCACATGGACAGACAGAGGGATGCTCAACAAAGCCTGACTTTAGAGAACATTTTGGGAGGCCCTGCTGCTTTGGAAGAAAAGCCTCTGAGGAAAGGAGGTAGGAAAGAAGGAAAAGGTGGTACCCACTCCTTCCATAAGAAGGAGGGAAAGTTTTCTGAAAAATCCCTGCTTGTAACAATTTCACAATTTCTCCAGATTCAGATGAAACAAAATATTTATTAGAAAAAAAGAGTGTGTAGATATGTATTTAATAATATTTTATTATTTATTATGTGAATTATACCATTAATTATACCAATATATCAATTATTGCTATGCTTATCACAAATATGTATATATATTTGACACATACATTTAAACTTATATACATTTACATTTAATAATATTACAATAAAAAACTCAAGGGAGGAGTGGAAGATGTGGTACATATACAATGGAATACTACTTAGCCGTAAAAAAGAATGAAATAATGCCATTTGCAGCAACACTAGAGATGATCATACTAAGTGAAGTAAGAAAGAAAAAGACAGATATCGTATGATATCACTTATACGTGGAATCTAAAATATGACACAAATGAACTTATCTATGAAACAGAAACAGACTCACAGACATAGAGAGTAGACTTGTGGTTGCCAAGGGGGGTGGGGCAGGAAGGGGTTGGGAGTTTGGGATTAGCAGCTGCAAACTATTATGCAGAGAATGGATAAACAGCAAGGTCCTACTGTAGAGCATAGGGGAATATATTGAATACCTTGTGATAAATCATAATGGAAAAGAATATGAGAAAGACTGTATGTGTGTATATATATGTGTGTGTGTGTGTATAACTGAGTCACTTTGCTGTACAGCAAAAATTAACACAACATTGTAAATCAACTATGTTTCAATAAAATAAATTTTTTAACATCTTTATTGGAGTATAATTGCTTTTCAATGGTGTGTTAGTTTCTGCTGTATAACAAAGTGAATCAGCTATACATATACATATATCCCCATATCTCCTCCCTCTTGTGTCTCCCTCCCACCCTCCCTACCCCACCCCTCTAGGTGGTCACAAAGCACCGAGCTGATCTCCCTGTTCTATGTGGATGCTTCCCACTAGCTATCTATTTTACATTGGTAGTGTATATATGTCCATGCCACTCTCTCACTTCATCCCAGCTTACCCTTCCCCCTCCCCGTGTCCTCAAGTCCATTCTCTACATCTGCGTCTTTAGGACAGGAATAAAATTAATTTTTTAAAAAAGAAAGAAAAAACTAGTGACACAGAAGAGAGGGGCTAATGAATAACACAAAGTAATGGAGAAGGATGAGACCCAGAGCACAGAGGAGGGCTGGACATTATACATGGACAGTTCATCCATATTAACAGAAGAGACGGTAGAGTATAGGTACACACACAGCAAAGAGGGTAAGTGGGGTGGGAAGAGGTTTAGGGAATTCCTGTCTGATTGCTTCATAAGGGGCACTTCAACACTGTGAGAAACAATAAGGGATAAACGAAAGATATTTTCAGAAACATTTACAAACCACCATCATCATCATCATCGTCGTCGTCATCATCATCATCATCACTAACTTACAGTGTTTAATTTTGGCCAGGTACATGCATGATTTTATTTAGTCTTTACAGCAAGGCTATGAAGAAATACTTATAGTCCCACTTTCTAGATTTGGGAAACCAGGTTTAAAGAGATTAAGAAGTATGACTAGGAAGGTTAAGCAGTCTGAAATCAGGGCACAGCCTGGAATCTGTCACTGCATTAAGCCTCCCCATCCTGCAAAACACACACACATAACCCCGTGTTTGGGTCATGGTGCTATCAGAAAGCTACACGGGTAGATTACTCTCTCTATTCGAGAAATAAGAGAAAGATGGCCACTTTCCTAAGTTAGTTCTATTTCTCCCTCTTATGTCATTACTGGCTTTGTTTTAATTTTTTTAACTTTTTTTTGTCTTCAGGAACTCTGCAAGAGATAAAGCCACTAGCACGTTAAATTCTTTACATATTATTCCCTAATAACCCTTTTCAGCTTGGTCCTTTATTACTGTTCTCTCAACATATATATTGGAGTTCCTTGATTATGACCAACTATGTAATAGATATCGCTATAACATCACTTCAGCTTTTGCCTTTCAAAGTGCAGATAATGGGGTTTATTCATGTAAGAAAGGCTCGCTCATTACATGATACTCTGTTCTGGATGCTGAGAGCAACGGGACAGTGAGATCTTGAAAGGACAGTTCAAATGTTTAACACTCTAATGAAGAAACTAAACAAAATGCATAATTGGTTCCATAAGGATACCTTAGATAGAATTAATATATTTTATTTCTTAAACCCAGAGAAACCAAGTGATGAGTTGGTACAAATCTGGCTAGATTAAAAAAATTATTAATACTTCCTGTGTCTCCAGAATTGCATTGCCATAGAAAGTTTCATACTCAATTACAAAACCCATATAACCAATTAGAAATACTCAATTAGAAAACCCATAAAACCCATAAAAATCAACCCAGCTTAATGTAAGTTTTAACAAAATATATTTCTCCACACAAGTTAAATATATTAGGTTTCCTTAAAGCTGAGGAAGTTCTTTGAAGCACTTAAAGTATTTCTTAGAGTCCAAGGAATATCTTTAAAGCATGTTATAAAATGAGTTACCAATTGAAGACAATTTGGTGGATAAAGGGTCCTTTTAACTTTGTAAGTTCAGGGGAAAAAAAACCCATGTAAAATCTATACACATTCTATTTTCTGATATGTGAGAAACAAAGGTTACAGTCAGCAAGAAAGTGAATATAATTTTAATTATCTTAAGTGGAAACTCCTATGGGAGTTTCAGTGCAAATCCACAAAATGGAAATTATTCTGGGAAAATATCCTAACAGAGAACATTACCATATGGAACAATCCCATAAAGGCCATGGGTGATGCCTGGAAAAAATGCCCTGAGCAATCACAAGTCAAGGCCATCTCCAGGGTATGTTTTCAACCTTCCCATTTCTGAAAATTAACAAATTGTATTCTAGAGGAACACCCAAGGAAATGCCTTTAACTAACTCACTAAATTATTGTAGCTCTAAATAAAGAAATCCCTGCAGCCAGAAGGAATGTAAGGAGGGAATTTAGAGGCAGCACGTGGTGATTTTAGGCCCACAATGACTGTGTCAATCAGAGCTGACACCCAAACAATGAACTTCAGAAAACAACACTGAATGAAATCACTACTGGTCTGAAAACAAAGAACTTTGCATAAACATACATCTTATTCATCTTATCTTCTTTAACAGAATGTGTGGCTTTGTAAAAGTCACCCACTTCTATTTTAAACACAGTGCAATGACCCAAAACAATAGAGCAGTTACCTTAAGATGTGACTAATAGAAGTGTTGTTCTTTTTAAAAACTTTTTGTTTTATTGAAGTATAGCTGATTTACAATGTTGTGTTAGATTCTGGTGTATGTCAAAGTGATTTTATATATATATACTTCTTTTTCATATTCTTTTCAGTTTGGTTTATCACAGGATATTGAATATAGTTCCCTGTGCTATTCAGTAGGACCTTGCTGTTTATCCATCCTATATGTAATAGTTTGCATCTGCTAATCCCAAACTCCCAATCCATCCCTCTCTCCCTTGGCAACCACAAGTCTGTTCTATGTCTATGCGTCTGCTTCTATTTCACAGATTATTGTTCTTTACTTTTAAATAAGGTATTTTACTCCAATTCTTTCAAGATAAATGAATAAAAAGCCTCCTTTTTATTTTGGGTCTCTAAAACCCATGTCAACACAAAAACAAACACAAAAACAAATATATGTATTCATCCATCCATTCCTAAATACACTTATTCATACATGCATACTTTTATAAATTCCCCACATCAGGCTACTTGTGAGAATGTTAAAGAAACAGCAACAATCTTGTAGACTAGAATGTGGGTGAGGTGCCTGGTATGTGGTCTCCTAGGAACAGGTATCCACACCTTCCTAGTGGAATCCCCCATTCTCCTAGAGGAGGTTGGAGGTCTCTCATGATACCCCCAGAGCATACAAATATAAGACATCTGCATTCCTGTGGGCCTGGCCTGCTCTCCAGCACCTCTTAAGGTACACCTCCATCATTTTAAATAGGCAGAGATTGCCAGTGGCTAAAAAGATTCATAGAGGCCCAGGGCCATTGAGGAGAAAAGAGGATTTTGTACCACTTCTTCCAGAGTTCTATCAATTATTGCTGTTGTTCTGCCTTCCCTGGCTC
The DNA here is from genome assembly GCF_000442215.2 of Lipotes vexillifer. Lineage (NCBI taxonomy): Eukaryota > Metazoa > Chordata > Mammalia > Artiodactyla > Lipotidae > Lipotes > Lipotes vexillifer. The sequence continues at coordinate 2,460,653 of NW_006798913.1, read as the reverse complement.
TCCCCACATTATAGAGATGTCCTGACCTATTCCATCTTCTCTGTTTCTTTTCCAGACACTAACCCTTCTGTTTGCTCTGACATTTCTTGTCCATGACACATGCCAGCCCACCCCATGTGACATCCCAACCACAACCTCGCTCCTTGATAAGCAAAACAGAACAACAAAACAACAGGCATTTATTTAAGGAAAACCCTGTACCAGGGACCACACTAAGTATTTTTCATATATTATTGCATTTAATCCTTACAACAAATCTATAAAGAAATCCCCACTGAGTCAATGTAGAAAATAAGATTCAAAGATATCAAGTCACGTGCCAAGATCAAACAGTTTGAAAGCAGTAGACCTATCATGAGATCTTCCAGGGGTCCATCCAGAGATGGTACTTGAGCAGCTACAATTATCTATAACCAGCATAAGCAACCATAAAAACATAAAATAGATGGAGCCCAGATCAGCGTTTCTCAAGTGTGAATGCTGTGCACACTATTTTTAAAAGGCAATCATTTTGCAAGGATTGGAGCTAGAAAATTAGTTCAGGTTTTTATCAAGAGCAAACAGAAGGCCTTCAAAGAACGTAGAAATAAGACTGTGCTTTAGGAATTAAGCTAACAAATCATCATGGGGATTTGAGCAAATTCCAATGGGCATCTTGGATGTGGACCAGCTACCTGGATGCAGGACTAGATCCCTGGGGAGGTACTAAAATATTGAACATATTTAAAGAACATGGCAAATCTCAGAGCTGTACAAAAGGAAATCAGACAAATGTTGTCTGTACCCACTGAATCCTTACAAGAGAAAGAAGTCCAGTAAGGCTAAGATAGATTTCTGCTGTGGAGATGGACATATGGCTGTCTGCGGCTAACACGGGAACACACTCCATTCACATAATGCTCTTCCCTCTAAGAAGGTAGCTCCCTACAGAGCTTAATCACAGAGAAGGAACGTGGTACCAGCGCAATGCCAATACCTGTGCCATCTGACAGTGGTCATCTAGTGATAACCACTTTGATCTAGTGATAAAAGCCTCCTGTGAGCTTGATCAGCCAACGGCCACTGACACATTTCTGAGCTGACATCTTGGAATTCACCAAGACGAACACTATTGAATGGGAGTCATCACAGATTGCATCCTTTGTCTTTGAGTGACTAAAACAACTGAACACACCTTTGCTTGTACGTATTTACCTTTTCTCCATCTCTCCCCAATTCTCCTTTATAACCTGGTAGTCCTCGTGCTCCCTAAATTAACCACAAAATAAAATTCTGTTAGTTATGTGTTTTGGTTCACTAGAAATGGTATTTCTAAAATATGTATATACAGATCACATACTTGTATTCCTGGGGATCCTGGAACACCTGGTGATCCTGCCATTCCCTGATATCCCTGAAGAAGAGGAAACAAGAAGCAATTAATATTTCATCATATTTACACAGAGCAGCCCTCCATTTCAGAATTCATTCCTTCTCACATTTCTCACACCTTATGACTTCACTTCGTGACTGTTTAAGAAACCAAAATAACAAAGTGGCAAAATGCTTAGTAACGAATTCACAACCTTCAGTCTTTAGGAAAAAAGGTCTGAAATATCTCTAACTCAATAAAATTATCCAGAAATGCTTTGATTAAAAGGAAGGCTCTGGGAGGGAGATAGAGAGCCAATGTTCACAGTTCCTGGAGAAATGTTCTGCACATTAGAAACATATTCAATGTATTCAAAGGAAAAACATCTAGGATTGGAGGATTAAACAAACGTAATACATTTTTAAACTACCTGATTATGGCCATCCAAGTTAACCTCTGGAATAAACTACACCTGGATGAATATTATTCTTCAAGGTAAGTCTATAACAGCCTTTGGTTTGCCCATTTTAGAAAGTTTACCCCCCGAACATGGCTGTGACATGTCCCCACACCTTCCACGGCTGAGCCATCTGCTGAGGTCACTTTCATCTCCACTTCTTCCTACACATCCCTCCAGAATCTGGAGCTTTGGTAAAACAGCACAACTTTTTCAGACAGAGGCATAATATTCAATCTTCACTCAGCACAGGGCAACTAAACTCCAAAACAAACTTGCAGTCCCTCAACATTTATCTAGGTTTACCAGGGTCAATGTAGGGTTGACTTGGACCACTTGGCACCTGCAAACATTTACTTCTCTTATTCACATCCCATCTTCCTCAGATCTTACTGTTTGGGTACAGTATTCTGTTGTCAAGAGTTATTTACACAAATCTCATTAATGTTTCCAATAGCATCTTCATTCTTGAATCTAAAACCTTCATTTCCATGTGGCTATTCATGGGTGTCTGCATGGATCTTTGTACTCACCCAATCACTTGTCAGTACATTTTTAGCTGTAATTTCAGAAACATCAGAATTCCCTGCTTTTCCAGTCCCATTTTCAAATATTCCTCTTACTATTCTTTGCTAGCTATACTAACAATAATAGCAATACTAATGGTTGTCCCAGAAAGATCAGTCTTAGATTATTGTTTTTCTCCTTTTATATGCACTTGAAGTTCTCCTTTTATAAAATGCTCTCAGCTACTCCCAGAATGAGGATGACTATATAATTTCCATAACCAACCACCAGCCTTTCCCCATTCAGTTGTTCACAGAATTATGTTTTCTCCTGTATTCCTCAAACTCAAATATTTCTCAAGTCCATTGGCCCCATCCTTAAACATTTTACTTCACTGTGAACGAGTCTCATAACCAACCTCTTCATACTCCATACAAAACTACCTGTAATTTTCAAACTCATCATCTGCTCTCTGGGCTGGCACTGTCTCTGTGTCACTGGATTATGCTCCCTTGAGATTAGGGACCAGGTATCATTTATTTCTATATCTCTAGCATTGAACAGAGCATCTGCTACATATTTTGTTAATCAAACGTCGGAAGAATTCACTTCCAAGTCATCCATGCTGCACGCAAGTGTGAAAAAACTCTCTTTCCCCAAGGAATCACATTTGCTTGAGCTGCTTCCGGTGGCAAATTGAAACTGTTAGTAATACTGGCGTGGCTCATGTTCTCAAGATCAGTGAGGAGAAAGAAGAAAGTCAAGCTACACAGTTTGTTCAGCCTGGTATCTCTGCCAGTCTAGTTATCACTGAATCTCCTTCACTCTGGAATCAGATGGGCCTAGAATTGTATTTCAGCTGTCACTGCTAGCAGATGCCTACACAGAACCAGGTTACTTATAAATGCCACCTCCTAGGATGTTCTTTAGATCCTTCAAAACCCATGTGCACCCTCTGGATAGTCTGACATGACTTGAAACATGCTATTGTAACTGGAATAAATAATAGTAACAATGATTTATATAGTATTTATCATGTTCCAGACTACGTATTTCATATATGTTAATTCACTTAATCCTCATAGCCACCCTTTAATGTAGGTTCTACATTATCCCCATTTGCAGATGAGGAAACTGAGAACTTGCCAAAAGTTGCATAACTAGTAAGTTGACAGAGCAGGTGGAAATACCTTCTTATCAGAAAACGCATCATAGCACATCCAATCTTAGGATTCTAGAACAATTCATCGGATTCAAGGGAGTCCATTTGCCAGACTGGTTTTAAGTTGGTTAGAATTCTGAAGACCCAGAGGAAAGGAATGTTCATAAAATTCCTCAAAAGAAAGTTACTATGTATCAAAATGGCTGGTCACCAGCAAAGTTCACATTTAATGAATTATTTTCTTTCACATTTTTTTCAAAAGTTAAGCCAAATGTCATAGCTGCTTTATTACTTTTTTTTTCAGAAAGTTAATCTTTTGTAGAAGATCAAAAGCTCCCATACCGGGCTTCCCTGGTGGCGCAGTGGTTGTGAGTCCGCCTGCTGATGCAGGGGACACGGGTTTGTGCCCCGGTCCGGGAGGATCCAACATGCCGCGGAGCGGCTGGGCCCGCGTGAGCCACGGCCGCTGAGCCTGCGCGCCCGGAGCCTGTGCTCCGCGACGGGAGAGGCCGCGGCAGTGAGAGGCCCGCATACGCAGAAGAAAAAAAAAAGCTGCCATGCCATCTCTCCCCTTCGAAGAAGAAATAAGTGAACGTGTTGCATTTGTTAGAGAGGACACATCATATTTTAATGGATTAAAGCAATGTGGAGCTGCCCCAAACAATGTTCCCAGCTCACCTCTGACTTATAATGTGACCTCAGGCAGACTCATCACATCCCCAAATCCTGTGAGGCAACACAGTGAAGTGGAAAGGCAATGAATTTTGAAATTGGAAAAGACCTGGGGCTGAATTTTTCCTCCTCCCTTGACTTTCTGTGGGACTTCGGCTAAGTCATTTTGCCTGCTTAAGCCTCAGTTTCTCACCATAAACTAGGATAATAATACCCACTTTGCTTCTGAAAAGAAACAAATGGACTCACAGGTGAAAAAGTCTGGCAGGCATAAGGAACTCAGTAAAGGTGAGCTTCTTTCTTGTCTTCAGACTCAGTGACTATCGTGCAAAGCCATGAGAGCACTTCTGCAGAATGTTATTTTGTAGTCTTAATGGCCACCGTTAGAGCATGAAGAATGGCATGGCTGGGCATGACATCATGACAACCTTTCTTCAGAATGCATACAGATCTAATGCTGAACGTGTGAACAAGTTCTCTGTGTATTTTTTTAATGGCCCTGTTTGCTTTGTCTTTAGAAGAACTGCAATACAGGAATAATCAATGCTTCCCACACTATAAGAACCAGCTTGTTGTTGTTTTCTTAACATACAATGAGATGCATTCTTGAAAACTTAGTTGTATCAGGATATTCAATGATTATTTTAGAAGCTAGAGGAAGCGTGATTAGCAACAAAATAAAGAAAAACCAAAACCACATTCAAGCTGGGAGATCCCAGGGCAAATCACCAGAGGAAATTGGATGAAATTCAGAACAACAAATTTTGGACTAAAAATCAGGAAAATAAAGGTTAACAGGGAGGAATATTACAACACAGAACACTTTCCGAGAGGAGCAAAAAATAAAACATTGGTTGACTCATAGCAGGGTACATTAAAACAAGAAAAATGCCCTGAAACGGGAAAAATGATAAGGTTTTTATATAGCTTACTGAGTTTTTCTTTTTCTGAATATACAAATGTCTGTCTTTTCTTGTAGAACTGTAACTTTCACATGATCATTGACCAACTAATCCTGTTCAACATTAATTTTGCCATTTCGCAATTATTAGCAGGCCCAGATACCCACCCTACCCCCAACTGCAAGATTTCTGAGAGTATGTAAGTCTTTTCCATGTTCACACAAAGTCTCTTTGTAAATGAGTCATTTTTAGGAAAAAAATATTCTCGCTGCCAAATTGTAGGGTTGAAGAATACAGAATCAATTTACTTTCTTCCATGATTCAGAGTTCCAATGCTCCAGGAAAGATGTATAGCTTTGAAAAGGAAATTAAGAAAATAAATTCATCAAATGTGCAAGGGTCACAGTCTCTTCTGAGCCCAGTTCTAACCATACCATAAAATATTCTGCCAATCTAAATGTACAGATTTGTTTCAGTAGTAAGGATAGAGTCATTGGTTTCCTTTAAATATTCTAAACTTAAAAAAGAGAATAAAATCTAGAGAAATCTCTTTGGATGTCACTCTCCTTTTTAAAATATAAGAAGGTGATTTAAATTTTATACTATTACATAATTTTCTTCAATGTTTCCCAGAGTTCCAACAGAGTCTCTTATGTACCCAGCCAGGGTAATTAGGTAACCAAAATTAAGTGTATACTTTTAATGTGCACTCTGGATTCCTCTAGGCACTGGCAGAGTTTATAACTCTACACAACTAAATTCTAAGAATATTCATAAATCTGTCTTTCCAGGTATATCTACTACAGAAACTAGTTTGTTTGTCACCTAACCCAACTATGAGTCAAGGAGTTTATAGGCTTTAACTGATTGCTCAAATTATTTGAGTACTAGATCACATGAATATCTGTAAAATTTCACCTGCGCTGAGATCTAAGAAAGAACTGTGATGCCATAAGGGTCAAAGGGTAGCAGTCAGGGGAAGCTTCCGGAAGACACAGGCTCAAAGGAACAGTCAAGGAAGCACAGTGCAGCAGAAGGAGCCTTTCAACGTGTCCTACGGTGTGACGGGATGAGACACATCCACGGAGAAGAAAGAAGAGAGAGAGCATGAGGAAGCAGCCTGCAAAACAGGACCAAAATGGGAGGATGGAGGCTATGCGCACAGCATTGTGGGTCTGATGAAGGACTTTGATCTCTATCCAAGCCACTCAATCAGGGGCTCACACAATCAGACTTGAGCTTTGCACACGAAAGGAAAACACTGCCTGCCTTTGACAAATAATCTCTGCAGATACAGTTCTGTTCTCAGATTCACATATGCAATTAAACTTAGCTAAACTGCCTCATTCCCTGAGTGAGGCTACACTTAAAGTTATACTAAGCTTATTTCAAAAGGAGAATGCACAGCTTTTTAAGTTAACTGATACCTTCTTAGTAATTCTTATTTCCCACCCTAAATCTCTATAGTTATGCTTTATGTTCAAAGGATGATGACCAATAGCTAAACCTCATTCCCTCTCTTGCTGTCCTATCTTTTTTCATAGTACTTCCCACCATCTGATATTATTTACGTATTTATTATTTTATAATTATGAATTTATTACCTCTCTCTCCCCAGTGGAATGTGATACTCAAAACAGCAGGATTTTTTTTCTGTTTTCTTCACTGCTATATTCCCTTGGTCTAGAAGAACACCCAACAAATATCTAGTATGTGAATGGATGCATGAAAGAATAAATAAATAAGCAAATATATAAATATTGAGTCCAACCAGTCACCAGTACCTAGAGCTCTAAAAATAATAGTAGAAACAGCCCTGCATTCATAAAGATTACAATCAAAAGAAGACACAATGTCAGCATGAACTGACCTTTAAAAAATCACAAGTGTTAGATGTGCCACCAAACAATTCCTTGAATAATTTAATTAAATATACAGATAGCATTCATATACATGTAATTATTATGCACATATTATTATTATTGTATATACTACCTATATAATAGGTATATACTATTGTACATACTACCTATACTACCTATTTAAGAGACGCACGACATAAACATGGAAAGATCCATATATGAGATTTACATAAGGGGTGTGTTGAAGAAAAATGAAGTAGCTAATCCACTAAGCTTTGTCTAGGAAAACTTTATAGAAGAGATGAGTTTTAAATAACCTTTTATTAGAGAAAAGGAAGATAAACTGCCCAAGCAGTGGATACTTCATTTGACACAAATGGTCCACATTTTTTTTTTTTTTTTTGCGGTACGTGGGCCTCTCACTGTTGTGGCCTCTCCTGTTGCGGAGCACAGGCTCCGGACGCGCAGGCTCAGCGGCCATGGCTCACGGGCCCAGCTGCTCCGCGGCACGTGGGATCTTCCCGGACCGGGGCACGGACCCGTGTCCCCTGCATCGGCAGGCGGACTCTCAACCACTGCGCCACCAGGGAAGCCCAATGGTCCACATTTTAATCTATCAGTGAGACGTTCATAGGTGTGTGTGTTTTTGGGGGGGTTGTTTAATGGCAGCGGGAGACAGGGAGACCATAAGCATTTTTGGTAAGGAACCAAGACTGAAGGGAAGTGAGTTCAGGTGGAAACTGTTCTCTCTAGAAGGATGTTTCATATACTTCATAATGAGGCCTCTTCCTGTTATTCTTTTTTTTCCAAGCTACATCATAGCCATTTCTTTGGCCTGTATCCTAATGTATCTCATTTTCCAGGTCCTTCATCTTCATGGCACTTGGACCCCAAACCCCCACAGCTCTTAAAAGACTGAGCCCACAGTTGGTACCATATTCAGTTCAGAGTCGGGAAAGAGGAAAGCATAAAGATCTTGTGTGCTGGGTCCTATTGTTCTATTACCAATTATCCACCCCCCTGTCACACTTACTCTACAAGCCTAGTTCTCTTCCCTTTCCCCCTCCTCTCTACCACCATTCTGGAGGATTTTAGAATGTGAGAAGAGCATCTTTGCTGGGATAATACCTGAAGCTCAATAACCGGCCCGCCCCACCCCCCGCCAGCTTTCTTCTGCATTTACTCTCTTCTTCAGAATGAATTCCAGATCCTATGTACTCCTAAAGTGTAGTACCCCCAACAAAATCCAACACTCCCAAAGCAGGATTGTAGTCTTCCATAATCCATACATCACATATTACTAACAAGACCAAAAATTGCATCAGCCTTTGAGGCCACACATTACATATGTTAATTCCTCTTTCGACAAGGTCAAATTTAAATACCGCCTCACAGGCAAATATTCTGGTTGAATTTCAGTTTGTTAGAATGGCCATCCTCCAAGTTGACCAGAGCTTTTTGGATCGTCATGTCACCCCAAATGCCAAAATAAATTCCCAAAATGAAGTCAAGAATCAAAAATTCTTGAAAATCATATTAAATCAATGAACATAGAGTATTGAATGCTCAAAAAAAGAACACTGGAAGAAACAGCAAGAGAAAATATTTAATTGTGGGGGAATTTTACTTTTCTAAAAATTAAAACCCAATTTGTAAACCAAATAAAGAGAAGAACTATTGACAACATCTATAGCAAAGGATTCATTATCTTAATGTATAAGAAGTGTATTAATTGAGATGCAAAATACAAGAAAGGACAGTTCACAAAGAGAACACCCTCTGAATGCCAGACTTCTATCCTCAATCACCCACTTACAATTTCTACTTGAACGTCTAACATAAAAATCTGATCTATCCGAAGGCAAACTCCTGACTCCCCTTCCCCGATCTTCTCTACCACATCTCATTGGAGTCACCCTTGACTGCTCTCTTGCAAACTCACATCTGATACATCAGTAAATCCTGGGGGCTCTAACTTCAAAATATCCCTAGAGTGTAGGCAATTCCCTTCCCCTCGCTCCTACCATCCTGACGCCAGTCGCCCTCATCTCATTCCTGGATTATTTCAAGAGCCTTCTGTCCTCATCTCCCTGTTTTTGCCCTCATCGCCCTAACATCTATTTTCAACTCAGAAGTCAGAGTCATTTCTTTTACAAATAAGTTATGTCACATTACAGCTTTATTCAAGACCCTCCCATGGCTCCTGAGTTCACTCCAATTGAAACTAAAGTCAACTGGTCACAAGGGCCTGAGGGCTCCAGGAGGCCCCTCCTTCCTCCCACCTACCTTACACCTTCATCTAGAGTATGTGCCCCACCCCTCTATGTGTGGTTTGAGAAGGCCCTGTAATTCTGAAATTCCCCACCTGTGCTGACTACCACTTCTACAAGGTTTAACCCCCCAGAGAAAGCGGGCCCCTTCTGGCATCTCTGGACCATCCAGGGGCACACTGATGGGTGTGGGGATGGAGAGGGGCACTGCATCACTGAGGTTGACCTGTTGACCAGTGCACTCTTGTCTATTGGAAGTAGGGCATGGTCAGGCTTCCTGAGTCAGTTCTTAAGGTCAATATGAAAAATCATCTCCAAAATGCTGAAGCTTGGTCTAGCCCACCTTTCTCTCTTAGCAAATATGACTTTACTGAAATCTTAGAAAATCAGCAATGGAGAGAACATTCTTATTTTCCAGATGAAAAGACTGAGGCCCATAAAAGCAAACCAACTTTCAAAAGCAAAGAAGAAGGCAAAACAGCCCCAGATCTCTCCAACAACGAGCTGGGGCTTTAGGTTCAGGGAAGTACTTTCCTTCATGAAGAATAATTAATGACAACAGAAAAGAGATGGAAATGAGCACCATAAAAATACAAATTTCTACAAAGTCATAAAATAGTCCTATTACGTTTCCATAAATGGCCTTCTTTAAAAAAAAAAAAAATCAATGTCATAGCAGTGCAGTGCCTTTCATAGCTGTACTACTCTGAAGTACCTAACAGGATATATAAATATTTCCTCTGCCTCTTTTTTGATAATGATAAAATAGTAATATACTCAGATACTGTGCTGAGAGAAGCTATTTAACTGATAGAGAAATTAGAAAGCAGTGGAAGGATTTGAAAATAGTTCTTTAATTTTGGTTGAAGGCATTTTCCTTATGAAAATTAGTATTTCTCCAGAGTGGAATAATTTCCTATTTAAAGCTTCAGTTGACTTGGCCTGGTTATGTGAAAAAGATTCAAATTACTGATTGAGGGGGGTTGCACAGAGCCAAATCCAAACAAAGCAGAATTCCCTTAGAATTGTTCCATCCAAGTTTCCTTGGCCAGATGGCTTCAATCACCAGCCACAGGCCCCACCCACACTGCCCCACTCCCACTGCGCTGGCCCTGGACACACACTAATGACCCTCAGCTGTTCTGGCTCCCAGGCTCACTTTCTCTTCCTGCTCTTCCTGCCTGGTCACCTAACCTCTTATCTCCTGCAAAGGGAAAAAGACAAGGGAAAAGGCAGATATTTAAGAAAAAAGTCATCCCTTTAGGTAAACAGGATTGGGGTAGTGTATCAGTTTCCCACTGCTGATGTAACAAATTACCCCAAACAGAGTGGCTTAACACAGCACATACTTATGTTTCCGGAGGTCACAAGTTCATAATGGGTCTTAGGGAGCTAAATTCTTGGTGTCACTGGGAGGTTGAATTCCGTCCAGAGGCTCCAGGGGAGAATCTGTCCCTTCCCTTTCCCAGCTTCTAGAAGCTGCCTGCATTCCTTGGCTCACAGCTGCTTCCCTCTGATCTCTGCTTCCGTCACCCACCACATCTCCTTCTCTGACTGATACTCCTGCCTCCCTCTTATAAGAGCCCTTGTGATGACACTGGGCCACTCAGATTAACCAAGAAAATGTCTTCATCTCAAAGTCCCTTTTGCCATGTAAGGTACCATACATATTCACAGGGTTTGGAGTTAGGATGTGGACATTATTCTGTCTACTACAGTAGGTTTCTTCTTTCTCTAACATCAGATATTACCTAATAGCATCTAACATCTAATGTCAGATACTACAGAGCTATATCTATACATACACACACAAAAAAACACAAATACACATGTACTGAATGAGATGAGACAATAAGCCTACTATAGCTTAAATGAGAGTCACAGAGTATAATATCCATGATCATTGTATCAAGCTAATTATAACTAATTTCCAGTACTTCATTCATGGCAAAAAGGGCAAACTAGAGCTGATAGCCTGTGGAAGGCACTAACCTCTCAATATTGCCTAGGACTTTGCACCACTAGAAAGACAAAAGCCTAAATAATTTGGCAGTGCTGTCAGGGGAGCTCCGTGTCATCACAAGAGGCCAGCAGGTGACAAGTCGACATGCGAGGTGTCTCTGCTTTGGAGTTGAGACAGCACTGCAGCTGCCAGCAACAGAGAGAGCATGTCCCATGGAAGGGGTCTCCAGGCAGAGGGCTCATCTTCATAAAACCCATCCCCCTCAGTGTGATCAGGGCAGAACTCCCCCAGGCCCTCGGGCAGTATCTTCAGCGGGATGAAGGGGTTGCAGTGAGGGAATTCACCAAGGTCACATGACACCTGCAGTTATCGCAAGAAAGGTGTGGGTTATAAGAGAAACGACAAGGCAAGTGTTGGCACATAATGGGAGTTGAGGATAAAGGCAAAAGGGGGAGATGCTAGGTTTGGAATCTATTCATTTCATTCAACACAAATAGAATCAGTCTGATGATAAACTTCTTATCCTTGCACGTAGCAATTTCTGTACTTTTTGGCTTGGCCCTCTAACCCCCATTTGAAGCTTTAACTGCCTAGACTCTTATCCAGGCCACACTCTTCCTCTTGTGACTGGAACCAATGCCCTCTTACCTACCCAAGGATTTTCTTCCTGTAAATATCCCTTATCTCCCAAATCACCGAATTTTCCCCTTCTGCCTCATTTTCATCATCATAAAAATATGTTCTAACATCTCCTATTGTTTCAAAAACTGCTTTATCCCACATCCTGCCCATGCTACTGCTCCAGTTCTCTGTTCCCCATTACACCCCTCAGAAGTATCTATGTTACCATTTTATCTCCCACTGTCTCTCTTGAACCCATTGTTTAATCCTGCTTTTCCCTGAAACCCCATTTATCAAGGTCCCTAATGACCTCTATCAAGCAAATCCAATGGTCTAGGCACAGAGCTCATTTTTATCAACCTCATAGCAGCAGTGACACAATGAATGTCTCCCTTCTACAAATGCGTTCTGCACTTGGCTTCTGGGATTCCACACCCTCCCTGTGGTCCTCCTACTTCCCTGACTATCCTTTCCCAATTTCCTCAACTGGATCCTCCTCCTATTTTTCTCTGTAACAGAGCCCTAAGCTCAACTCCATGCCCCCTTCTCTTCTCCCATTATCTGTACTTACTCCCTGAATGATCTCATCGGCTCTGGCAGGCTTAGATACATCCACATGCTACAGAGTCCTAACTGTGTGTTTTCATTCTCCAACACATTCCTGACTCAAGATTCCTGTTTCTAATATCCTAGGAGACACCTTCAGCAGGTCCACAAATGCATTCTCGATGTCTCCCCCAAAAACTTACATCTCTGCCAGTGTCACCCAGCTCGGGAAATGGCACCACAATTCACCCGGCTGCCCAAGCTAAGATCCTCTGAGGCTTCCTTGGCACTTTCTCTCATGCCCTCACATCTAACTTGACAGGGATTCTTCTCAGCTTCACATTAAAAAATACTCCAGACTCTGACCACTTCTCCTCTCTTCCAGCACATCGCCCTAATCCAGGCCACCCTTACTTCTCACTCAGAATGTTGAAATAACCTCCTCCATGGCCTCTGCCCCCACTCTTGCCCCATGTGAATGAAAAATGCCACCTGCCATGTCAGTAAACAAAGGATATTGCAGCCATCAAGCCGTCACATTACAGCCACCCAGACTGTAATCCCTGAAGCAACTCAGGATGGAGACAGGATGTCCACCATCAAGCCCTCAGCCACTGCAGCCGCCCCCAATGATGTACCCTGAGGGGACTCAGGATGAGAAAACACAGGACACTGGCCCCAGACAGCTGAGGTGCATATCAAAGGAATGATTTCAATGAGCCTGGACTCTTGCATCTTCCCATGCATAGAAAAGCACTAAATCCCTTAACTTGAGATGTCTGGTCTTCTTAATGAACGGTAATCTTTTGATGTTTGGACTCCCTGACCTTTGTTGCAAAAACCCCTCTATATCCTGGCCCCTCCCTCACCTCTTCTGAGCAGTCCCTTAGAGCTCTCTGAGAGGCTGCCTTCCAGGCTTGAAGTCCTCAGAAAGTCCGCCGAATAAAACATATTTCTCAACTTTTAGGTTGTGCATTTTTTCAGTTGACACATATAATCTGCTGTCCACAGAATATTCATATTTATCTTTCTAAATAGTAAGTCAGACCACGTCACTTCCTTTCTGCAGGCCCCCGCATGGATCCATCACACTTGGAGTGAATCCCACTGAGTCGGCTCAACAGCACCACCCCCATCTCCTGGCAGCGCTTCAGCTCCAAGCTGGCCACCACTTTGTCACCTCTTCAGACTCCTTTCTTTGACATCTCTCTCAGAGAGGCTCACCTGTATATTTAACCCCTTTTCCATGCAACACGGGTGTGAAAGGTGCCAGCACACTGCCACTTTGAAAGTTGGCTGCATTTTTTGTATTAAATTTGTCAGCAAACCTCTCTCAGGGACTGAACAAGCTCCCTTCTATCCTGATGGTTGGGGTGTTGGTGGTTTAACATGAGGCCTGTGGTTCTTTCGTGCCTTGAAAATTATTGACGCACAGTATAAACCTTCCCATGCTTCATGGAAAGAGTTAACATCTTGTGATAAAGTCTCCCAGGAGATACTTTTTTTTGGCGACAATTATTTAACATTCAAAAGCTATTACCTCATGTTTATTTACTGTGATAAACATGCTGACTTACCTGTAAAAATTTGCCTAAGTTGCTTTAAAGTGGTTTGGCTTTATGTTTCCTTAATTCATAAATATCCCTAAAATTCTCTTGAAACTTAGAGGATATTTGTTTAAGTCAGATTATAAGTATACTCCAGTGCATATATTCTGAGGAAAATAACATCACCTTTAGAAAGATCTTTAACTTGAAAACTTTGAGGCACGAAGGGGGAAAAATAAAAGGATTTCTGAGCCCATATATTCATTGATATTGAGAACTCACTGGGCAATTTTTTAATGTAGCAAAGATGTATGCAGTTGTGAAGATACCTAAAAGGAGACTAGAACACTCCTATTGACCAAGCTAGCCTTAATGTGGCCCTCAGCTTGACTAAACTTTAGCGGCCTTCCTCCCAAGTCTACACCCCTGATTTCCCTTTTCCTACAGCATTTACTTTAGAAAACTGAAAATCAACAGTAAATTCTTTATCTGCCCCTTTGAGATGTAAATCTTTTTAAAAGCTTCTTGCCAGTTTTACAACCCAGGTCTTTCGCCAGGACCTGAGAGCCATCCCGTTGAAATGGAACCATTAAGGAAACAGCACCCCAACACCCATTAAGGAAACAGAGGAGATGGCCCTAACTTGGACAGGTGCCAAGTAGCAAACACAGATGGTCTAACCTTGAGGAAGACGTTTGCCATGCTCAGGAATAACTCCATTTGCTCATCCCATTGATCAATCTCCCCTCAAAGTCCTCCAGTACTTTTCTCCCAGCTCAGGAGCCCTCCCTCCCCCTGTTTCAGCTGTGTGGAGTTGAGCCTCTCTCCTCTATTACAATAGTCTTGAGTAAAGTCTTCCCTGCCTGTTGAATTTCGCCCAGTGCAATGTTACATTGACCCTATAATCCCAGTACTGGAGATGACTAAGCTTTCAGTACTCACAGGCTTACCATCTTGACCAGGTTGTCCAGGGTATCCAGGGTTCCCAGGCTGTCCAGGGTCACCCTAGAGAGGAAAAAAAGTTCTCAGTCCAAAACAACCAACCACACTGATTCAGCCAGAGCCCATCAAGGTTCAAAGCCAATTCCATTATTTGCAGCTTTTTGTATATTGAAAAACAAACAAACAAAAAATAAACAAAGATGGAAATCCCAAAATAGGGTTAGAAAAATGATATCACATCTACCTTAAAAATTAAAGGCTTTTTATTATGTAAAACTTTCAGGGATTTAATTCTGTGAGCACAACAGGTATAACAAGGAAAGTAGTTTTCACTGATGTAAAACATCAGTATTTATAGCAAGAGATATTTTTAGAACTCTGAACAAACTGTGCAATGTCAGAACAACTATGGTTTCAATGACAGTAGTATTTCATTCAGAAATCTATAGATTTAATTCTTTTCTAGATGTTATACTACAGATGTCCATGACCTATGATATAATAATTCAATTGATAATTATTTTTTAATATGATATTGCTTACAGGTGGAATCTAAAATATGACACCAATGAACTTATCTATGAAACAGGAACAGACTCACAGATATAGACAGAGGACAGACTTGTGGTTGCCAAGGGGAAGGGGGGTGGGGGAGGGATGGATTGGGAGTTTGGAATTAGCAGGAGCAAACTATTAGATATAGAATGGATAAACGACAAGGTCCTACTGTATAGCACAGGGAACTGTATTCAATATCCTGTGATAAACCATAATGGAAAAGACTATGAATAAGAATGTGTATATATATGTGTGTGTGTATATATATATATATATATATATATATATATATGTTTCACAGTTTGCTGTACAGCAGTAATTAACACAAAATTATAAATCAGCTATACTTCAATAAAAAACAAGAATAGTTTCCACCTTAAAAAAAAGTATTTTTTAAAAAAACAGCCCATAGGCTATGTGATCTTCCATGTGGGACTCAAGTTTACAGCTGCACAACAGTTATTTCTTTCAGTCCAGTCAGTGTGTCTCTGCCTATATTTATAATCTCATTTTAACATAATGATAAACTTCTAGATTTGAATATTTTCATGAAAGTGAGGCCCAAGCCAAAGAACTCTGCACAACCCCCAGAGTCCCTGAGTACATTTCACACCTAAAAAAGGACCTTTGTCCTCACAAACCAGAGACCTTCAAGGAACATTATTCCATACAGCCTGGCAACAAGCCCAGGCCTTACAGTCAGTAGTGACCAGTCAGATGGTCACCACCCATGAAAAAAGGCAATGAAAGCAACATTTTTTGTGAAGTGAGGGTGTTTTATAATTTAATTCTAAGAAATACTTCAAAAAATAATATGAGGGAATTCCCTGGTGGTCCAGTGGTTAGGATTCTGTGCTTTCACTGCCGAGGGTACAGGTTTGATCCCTGGTTGGGGAACTAAGATCCCACAAGCTACAGGGTGTAGCCAAAATAATAATAATAATAGTAGTAGTAATAATAATAATAATTTCATATCCATGTATTATGGAGTCCATGAGGTATCTCCCCTAAAAACATCACGTCTCGGCCATCAGTATTGGTAAACTACTACAGACAGACAACTGATTTCAATTCAACAGTGCTTCATATCTACATCAAGAAATCATTCACACATACCACAGTGATTATACATTAACTAAACACCAGTGCTAAGGGTACTTGCACAGAGCCAAATATGCTGATCTGAAATTCTACTTCAGGCTACTGGCGAGGGAGGTTTGTTCCTGAAACATAACAGGAAAAATGGAAAGAACTGTGTGAACTCTATCAAGGAACCAATGAAGAAAGGATGGGTTTTTCACCTACGATTGCCCAAGAGGTTTAGTTTGTGGAAAGGCTGAGAAGAAGGGAAATGCCATTTTTAAAAGAGATCGAAAAAGAATAGCTGTAAATCCAGGGAGAAAAATAACACAGGAACATGTAATTTCTTGCTGAAGAGGTACAATTTGTAATTCTAATCCAAAGACACCCAGTGTCAGCTGGACATTAAGGGAGCAGCATTCCTGTTCTCTAGGGTGTTAGATTTTTTTTTTTTTTTTCTTTGCGGTACGCGGGCCTTGCACTGTTTGTGGCCTCTCCCGTTGCGGAGCACAGGCTCTGGACGCGCAGGCTCAGCGGCCATGGCTCACGGGCCCAGCAGCTCCGCGGCATGCGGGATCTTCCCGGACCGGGGCACAAACCCGTGTCCCCTGCATCGGCAGGCGGACTCTCAACCACTGCGCCACCAGGGAAGCCCCTAGGGTGTTAGATTTTTTTTCTTCTTATTTTGAGAGGTTCCACACTAATCTCTGGCCTCCCTGCCATCTTTATTTAACCATGTTCAGATTGGCCTCACTGCCTTTCAACAGATTCGATCTTTTTTTTAACTCCTGGGAAGACTCTTCCTTTTCCATTTGAGTTAATATAACAAAATTTCCAATCACTGCACCTTCCTTGTTACTGCATTTTCTCCTGATGTCTTTTTCTACTGAAATGCTACAGCAGCTCCCCTATCACTGATCATTTATTCATAACAAGAGTTTTCTCAAAATTTTCCCTTGATGGGTCTTCATTTATCATTTGGATTGAGACTCCTTGCAAACATGGTCAATATTTTCTCCTTTTTTGAGCAATGCTGGGTACCAAGTAGAAGTTCAATAACTATTCGCTGACTATTTCCAATCAGATCCAATCTCCTGTTAATGACCTCTTTACTTGCAGAATATTAATTATCAGCAAAATCTAGGACATCAAAAGGATCTGAGAGGCTTTAACTTCTACGATGATGAGGCTGAAATAAAACTTTGGCATGAGAAGAAACAGGATTTGTGTTTTTATGCTGCATAAAGTACAAAATATACTTAACAATAATATCTTAAATGAATCAAAACTAAGTTTCCAAGGGAAAAAAAATCACCCACAAGATAAATCCAGTGTGACTTCTTAAGGCACAGGTCAACAGCCCCAAGATGGAAAATAATCTCTTCTGCATGTTCTATTATTTCTAGTAGGTTTTACTGGTTATTTTGACTATTGTCCTACTGGTTTATTTGCAAAAACTCGGGTAGGTTTGCTGTTGTTGGAAGAATAAAGTAAAACCCTAACTGATTTTCGAAGAGAAGCCCAATTAGAATAAAAATTCAATTTTATTACTGTAATGAAACCAACCTTTACTGACTGTTTATTATAAGCTAAGCACTGCTCTAAGAGATTTACATGTATTAAATTACTTAATCCTCACAATAACCCCACGAAGAGGTAATTTTACTGCTCCCATTTTACATATAAGAAAACTGAGACCCAGGAAGGTTAGGTAACTTGCCCAAGGTCACAAAGCAGCAGTAGAGATGGGAACTCAGTCAATTCAGCTCCAGACTCTATGCTCCTAAACACTGCTCTCTCTGCCCACATCAAAATGCATACACTGATCAGAACCCAACCCAGGGAGAGCTAGCAAATTTAACATGGACAAAATTTTCCAAATACATCAAATTAGACATATGACCTATAATTATATAACTGTGACTAAATTCTCAACCTGCTTTCTTCTAATTTAGCTGAAACATTTGCAATTTAAAAAAATAAGTATTCAGCTGAAAAGCAATTCTTACTTATGATGAATTGATTTTGTGCCACAGGATTTCTGAGTTGCTGACAGGAATGGAAACATCATGGACTAAGTTAAAACATCCCTGCACATGGCCTTGCAAGTGTGCAAATACGAATAATTAAAGTGAGAAACAGTAATGCTTGCAAAAGTAAGCTAATATTTTAAGTTGCTCACCTAAAACAAATATCTCTTAGGTCCAAATCCCATGTTTTCAAGCTCTCTTCTCAAAACGCTTGTGCCTTCAGACTAACTACTGGCCTCCACAAAAGTATCTCACCTAACACCTATTCCTTTCTCCAAAACCAACCTCTCCCCTCCCTCAAAACTCAAACATTCTCTTCAGCTAGAAGGAATCCACTTAGTCTGGGAAAATTAACATAAAAATGTGAATGCCCAATGGCTCCTGAAATTTTCCAAAGGCTTTTGTATTTTAGACAGAGGCTACTTTGATAATCCAAAGGAGTCTCTAATCAGAAGAATTATCAGAGTGAAACAAAGGTCATCAATATAGTTGTAGAAAGAATGGTATTTCAGAGAAAATAAGTTATTAAGAAATTGCTCCTTCCTAAAAAAGGGGAAAAATATGCTTTCTTTCCACTTCTGCACTCATAGATCTAACATTTAAGATTAGATCAAGTGTGGGGAGTTTGTCCCCATAAATGTTCCTCCAGCTATGAAGTGGGAGAAGCTGCCATTTGCATGGATAGGTCTTTTGGAAGGGAGCTGTTTGTAAATTGGGGATTGCCTGGATCTTTCACATAGAACAAAGGTATTCCACACAGGTTAATCAGGAGGAGGAGTGAACCTTATTTTTTCAATGATTTCATAATTTTTTAAATAAAAAATATATTATTATTAAGCACTGTTCTAGACAGTGGAATTCCAAAGGAGAATTTAGTTTGTATTAACCTTCGTTGTGAAGTGTTTGCATATAAAAATCATTCCCAGAGAGTCATTAATTTAATCACTCCCTTTGACATTAAGGACACAGAATAAATAAGCCAGCCTCATAGAGGGGCTCACAGGCCCGTGACAAAGATATTTTTCTATGCATATTAAAGACTTATAATGCCATGAAAAGTCCAAGTATGGGATACCTTAGTTAATTTAACCTGGTTTTGCAATAGGCATGTCATATTTGTTGGAAATTGAGAGCACTTGAAGCAGATGACCGACTTTATCTTGGAATAAGCACTTACCCACCTATCCACACACAAATTTCTCCTCTGTTTCAGTTTCATGACCAAACTCTCAGCTCCGAGAACACGATTTCTGGCTAATGGGAAGACTAAATTCTCCTGCACAGGTAAGTCTGCTTGATGGAAATCTGTAAAACTTTCCAGAGAGCATCTCACAAAAACAGCCAATACGTCTCAGTTGGATCTATAGTAAAATCCATTCATCTGTTTTAGTTCTGATTCTGTTGAACTAATTAAAACTCTATCCATTTCCCAGGCCAGAAATTCTCTAAAGGAAGAACAACTCAGGGTGTTGCTAGGGATTCTGTTTTTCACATGCAGGTCTCCAATGTGGGTAAGGAACCACCTCCAGGGGAAAGAGCCCTAAAAGGATGGAAGAGTGTGTGTGTGTCCTGTCCTCCTGCCAGATTTTCTGAAGAAAATGGAAAGCAGATTAAGAAGGCACGCCAACTTGAAGATCTGTGGAAAACTGCAATTTCACTTTAAGTAGTAGGTGGCAGTGGGGCTAGATGATGACTAAGAAAAGAGAATGAAAATGAGGAACACATGAAACTTGGAAATACTGAAAAGCAGAGGCTTTCCCAGATAAGACAAAGGGTGTGCTAAAAATTTGCTATAGAAACATACAGGCATAAAAATTGGTGTCACTTCAAGATGCCTAATGGACCACTAATGATGAATCAGGAAACATGAGAGGCATCAGGTGCCCCACATGCGGAAGTGGGCAGCCCCTTAGAGCCCCTGGGGGTGGCCTGAGGGGCTGGAAGGTCCTCTGGGCTTAGAGAAGTCAGATGTCATAGGACTCTGATCTCCTGCAGATCAAATCATTTCTATGTATAACAACCCAAGTTGAATAAGCTGTATAACTATGTTTCAAAAGATAGGCTGCTGGTAGGTCACACCATGCTGCCTTGCAAGGTAAATGCTCCCAGAAACATCTTATAGGTATTCTTCCTTTGTATCAGGCATCCTAAATAACATGGTTACTTTAATAGAAGAACACTTGGATTAACTTTCCTAAAGGCAATCTAAAAATTGTTCACAATAGTAAATTGATTATAATGGAATGAAGTCAAGTTCCAAGCCAAACAGATTTACTTTGAATGAAGTATTTAATGTATTCTTTTATTTCTTTTTTTTTAAGATTTGTTTTTTGATGTGGACCATTTTTTTTTGAAGTTTTTATTGAATTTGTTACAATATTGCTTCTGCTTTATGTTTTTGGTTTTTTGACCCCAAGGCATGTGCAATCTTAGCTCCCCAACCAGGTATCAAACCTACACCCCCGTATTGGAAGGCGAAGTCTCAACCAGTGGACCACCAGGTAAATGCCATTCTTTTAATTCTTAAATTGCATTTCTTTCTTGATTTTAACAGCTAGGTTTGAAGTAGGTTATGAACTATCACCTGAAAATAGTTGGGGAAACATGCACAAAAGTTAGGAAGAATCCGACTCTCAGATTACCAGTCTAAAAACCGAAAATTTTTAGTTGTGATGATTAAAACTCTCAGAAAATTCCATCTAAATGAACATTACAACTCATATTTAACAGAATTTATTATGGTCACTTCAAGTAACAGATGAGCAACACACGAAACATTCTTTCTGGCTAGGAAGTCATACTTGCTTTCAAGTTAGACATTATTTTTATCTAGATGATATTTTTAAATAATATTAAATAAATAAGACTTACCTATAGTGGACAAACCACTTGACATCTCAGTATCTTAGGCTGTGTCTAAGTGATGCCAAGATTAGTATCAACTTACTTTAAAAAATTTAGTCATTCATATTTAATAACACAGAAACATATTCAGAGTATTTGTTATGTTAAAAAGTGACTAGTTATAAAATCGTATGCACATCATGGTTCCAATCATATACAAATGTGTACACAGATGAATATGTAAGTTTTCATATATATACACACACAAATAACACATATACACACAAACAATATATATACAGATACACAAATAAATATGCAAATGTAACTGGGAGATATGCATGTATGAATATGACTAAAAGTAATTATTACTTGATTAAGTAAAATAAATAAATACACATGCACACACTTGCCTCTCTTTTTACAATTGGACATCAAACACAACATTCAAACCAACTTTAAATTTTTTACTTCATTTTTCTATCTGAAAATCATTTTGACAGAATAAGCATTTAGACATTTAAGAATTTAGAACGTATTTTAACAAATGACCTTTCTTCATTTTTTACCAGGTTGTAAGGAGGTATCATTCTTGGGATACAGTAGTGGTATTAGGGGAAAAAACAAACAGACAAACAAGCAAACAAACTAATAACACTCCCTCACTTTACGTAGTATCAGTTTTAGGTTCAAAGGCAATTACAGATTAGAATCACTTTTTTAAAAAAATCACTAAAATTCACATTTAAACTATTCTAAGGTATTAGGCAGAAATTTCACAACAGAGTCAATGGTGATTAGGAATTTGGTGTCTACTCAGCTCTTATTTTGTGTGTTTTATCAAAAGTAGCATGCTAGGTATTACTCACTTTGGGGCCTTGTAGTCCTGGTTTTCCTGGAGGACAAATACAGGGAGCTGCCGTTGAACCAACATCACTGGGACCATTGAAGCACTAAAAGACAAAAATGGAGATAAAGGCACACGGCAAGACACATACATATGTGCACATATGCCTGTGTATGTCTGTATGTGTGTGTGCAATGGTAAAGATATCTTATGTTTACTGTCCAATTTTATTTAGCCCAATCCAATAAGAAATTCAGAATCACAAAAAAGCTATGAATACTAGATACATTCAAACTACATAAAAATGAGTTATATTTATCTAACATACTTACAATTGTTGGAAGGAAGCTAAACAGTCCCGCAATGCAAATATTACCTTAAGGAGAATAATAGTATCCAGGCCTACCTCACCGTTCTGAAAGAAAAACAACGACAAATGTGTTTTAAGACATGTTTCTAATTAAATTTCTAAATTATCTTCCTAATTTACAGATATTTCCTTGTCCAGGGCAGAGATAAATGAAGTATCAAAACCAGCAAGAGCTAAAACATTTGCTTGCAACGATCCTAAAAAATTAGCTACTTATGCTATTCCCACATTTATAATAGGATAAAGGAAGGAAATTAGCAATGATGGAGAGTGTGCTTGGTATAACGGCCACACAGGAACAAAAATACCTCAAGGTGGGGTTTATACGCTCTCTTGAACTTTCTGGGAATCACTTAAGAACTAGAGAAAAAGCCAAAACACATCTAAGCAAGTTGCAAACTGCATGCATTTAATTTTTCTTTTTTTTTTTTTTTTGCGGTAAGCGGGCCTCTCACTGTTGTGGCCTCTCCCGTTGCGGAGCACAGGCTCCAGACGCGCACGCTCAGCGGCCATGGCTCACGGGCCCAGCCGCTCCGGGGCATGTGGGATCTTCCCAGACCGGGGCACAGGTGGACTCTCAACCACTGCGCCACCAGCGAAGCCCCTGCATGCATTCATTCAATTTTATGCAATTTACTAAGCAATCTATTTCTTACTGAATGACGCACAATTTTAAAATAGGTTAATAATCTTTCCAAACAATAACAGATTAGATCAGAAAATGAGAAGGTGAGACAGAAGATGAAAAGGGTAAACAAGCCTGAAAAAGTCATACCTGAGAGTGAGGAAGGAGCCATAAAAACACAGAAAAGTGGATGTGAGAACACAGAATCTACAATCTCACCCTATGCTTCTATTATATGGGGGGTCATAGTCATGGCACAACATCAATGGAGAAATAGCAATAAATCAAGTATGTACAACGGACTCTCAAAATGAAATAACTTCTTAATGCTTTTAGGAGAGATTTATATTCCAAGTTATAAGTATCTTAAATAAACATTACAGTGTTTAAACAAAAGAGATTTATATTCCAAATTATAAGTATATAAAAGTTACAGTGTTTAAACTACTACTTAAAGTAGAAAATCCAGAATGAATCATTTCTAGAAGCTTCCATCTTTGATTTTATTACAAATCCTTCAAATGTGCTGCTCTATGTCCTCAAATTTTCAGGATATGGATCCATAATTTATTCAGTTTGATAGGAAATAAGAAAATGATGACAGCATGACTATACAAATGAAAAGAACTACGTAGGGCTCAAATATGACTGGAAATCCACATTGTCAAAAAGTTTTACAACATTTTACCTTATTTTCACGAGCAACAATATACTGTTCCTTGCCCAGGGGAAAAGGGATTGATCTCACACACACACACACACACACACACACACACACTCACACACGTATATGATCAGACTCTATAACATTTTAGCTTATAATCTTTTTCTTCCTAACGCATTAATGAAAATAGTTAAATAAATAGAAAGTTGCTTATATCCTAGAATTATAAGAAAATCCTACTTGGGTGGCAACAACAACAGAAAGAAAAATTTATACTCATTATGGTTTGAGAAAACGTGCTAGTAAACAGGAAAATGAATAATTTTCCACTCTTCAGAATTGTGCCACGTGAGGTATTTCACCCACACATTTAATAAAGTATAGAAATGTATTTTACTTACTGGACATTCAGACAACGAATTCTGTTTTTCTAGAGCAGGTCTATCCCTGCTTCACTTGATTAGTGGAACAATCAATCTAAGATGAGAAAATATTTCCCGTGGTCCTCCATTTACACTTGTACACATTATAATTTTATTTCAATTATGAACCTCAGTGTCATTTTATTTGCATTGACAATGAAGAAACAAATTAACTCTATATGTTAAATTAAAGCTCGTATATTATCTGCGTTTTATTTCTTGCTTTGAAAGTACTGAAGCAACACTTAGGAAAATATAATCCATCCTACTCACAAATCCAGGAATCTCACATGCTGTCTCCCGGTTGTTCTGCTCTGGGTCACAGTAGATTCGTAACTTTTGGACATCAAACTAGAAACATAAAACCAATCAAGTTAAAGTTGAGGCCCAAGCAAGTTGTTTTATAAAAGCAACTCACATACACAGAAGCAGCCAGTGTAGTTAGCAGTCGTGTAAGATATAGATCGAAACACTTAGCTTCGTTAACAATAAAAATACAATAAGCAATAAACATACAAAATTTAAATACTTAACATATAATATAAAGATGTGACACAACAAAACTCCTAAGAAAAACTTCCCTAGCACCAAAAACAAACCTCTGACTTCTTTGGGAAACCCAGTGGAGCTTTTGTAGTATCCTTCTATTAAGAGCTCATCTAGACAGCATTTCCTAGACAACTTAAAAGCTTTCCCAGGCTTTCTGTGTTTACCCTACATCTCTTCACATCCCTGATTGCACAGAGTTGGGTCAAGAAACCATCTTTAGTTTCAGAGATTTAGTTCTTGGCACGGAGTATTGTGTGATGAGTAAACCCAGCACCTGTCACTATTTAAATATTTACTACAATTTGACGTGTGACACTAATACATAGAGACCATATGTGTAATCCTACATTTGAATATGACACAGTCTTCCCTTAATAGAAACAGAGTAGGAAAGACATACCTTTTCAAATAAAGGATTTTTCAAGAAATGGCTATCTTTTACATACACACTTCTCAACCCACACACAGATACTCGAGTTTAAAGAGATACCAAAAAAGTCACCGTTTTGTTTATGAAGAAAACTGACATGCATTAATCTAATTTTATCCTCACAGCTGCAAAGAAATTTTTACAACCCCCAATCACAGCTGTAATCCTTTCCCAAATTCATGATATATTCTATGCTTCTCCTGGGAAATATGAAATTGATGGTCCATAAGAACATAGAATTCTACCCTGCACCTAGGGGAACAAATTTCTAAGAATTATTATATTAAGTTTGATTTTTCATTTTAATACACACACACAAGCACACAATTTCACTAATGAACTGACCACATTTTCATTGTCTCTTAAAGGAATTAAGTTAAATACAGTTAAATGGAATAAATACTATCACCAAAGCGCCATTTTATATAATACGAAAAGCAGATCATTTTTATCCACCTGAACGGTTTCTTCTTTCCCAGAGTATTTTCCAATTTGGGTTTGCCCACTGATGAACATCCCTAAAACTGGATGTAAGGGCTTGCTTTCAATTTGTTGATCATCAATATACAGAGTTACATCTTGTTCGGTTACTAAGAGACGAATCTGATGCCAGCCTTCATCAAATAATGTCTGTAGGGAGAAAATACAGCAGATTCATAAACAGAGTTCCGAACAATCTTTTCGTTTCTTTGTTTCTATTCTGTTGTCATCAAGTGTAAATCCACACCACCCAGATTGATCGTATCATATTCTAACTCACCCTGACCCAAGCTGGGTCTCAAAGGCCCCCCAGCAATTATTTTAATCCCTAGCTGCATTTCCATTTCACATCCCAAAGTGGCTGTACCAAAGTATTTACTGAAACAACTCCCTCAAGGTCACAGATAAGTTCCTAATGTCCCAATCCAAGTGGCTTCTTTCATTTCCTCATTTTATTTACTTCATGGCAACTGTGGACCCTGTAACTAGTCCATCCGCATTGATGGTCTCACTCAGCTTCCGTGATTCAAACCATCTTGATCACCTTCATTCCTTCTTCTACAACTGTCCATTCTCTATCTCTTTGAGGGTTCATCTTCCTCAACCTGCCTTTTAATGAGGGCATTCCCCACAGGTCTGTCCTTGACCTTTTCCATTCTCCCCTTGATGATCTCATTCATTCCAACAGTTCAGTTATAACTTTTATGGAATATCTCCCATATCCACATTGACAGCCTGGACCTCTTTCTCACATATGGTACCTATAATTCTAACATTGGCTAGAATAATTTTGCCAGGAGTTTCACAATCAGTCTGACAGAGTATATAACAAAATGAACTTGAACTATCCCCCAAACTTTCTTCCTCTCCTGATTTCCCTGGGATAATAGTATCCTCAGTTTCTAAACCATACAAGTGCCTTTACCTCTTCCCCTTCCCTCAGTTGCCATAACAAATAGATGCAAAATTCTACAAAGGATGTGTCTTAAACACGACTCAAATTCACTTCTCCATTGCCATTCTCATTGCCATAATTTAGGCTCATAGATGTCTTGCTTTATTTGAATAATTTTCAAACACATCTCAATCCCTATCCCTTCCCTCTCCAAGCCAACCTTCTTACCTCTACTAGAATTAATATTATTAATTTCTGTATTCCTAGGACCTAGCCCAATTCCAGGAAAGAGTCAAAAGTATTCTACGAAAGAAGAAGGCAAAGAAGGAGAGGAGAGAGCTACTTTGACCATGACACGCCTGTGATCAAGACCTTTTGATGGAATCCCGTCATCCACTGATTGAAATGCAAAACCCTTTGTACAGTTCCCACGTCCATGCAAACTGAACTTATACCTTTCTAGCTTTTGCTCTCATGTATCTTATACTCCAAACACAGGGGGCACCATGTTCTATTCTATAAATAAAAACCCTGCATTTCACCACACATGACTACTCAATAATGAACCATTGACTTCCATGTCCTTCTCTCTCTCCAACAAAATCCTGTACATTCTTCATCCTACATTCCAAAATCCATCTCATTTATGAAGACTGGCCCACATTTTGTATTAGAATCCACTTTTCCTTCCACAGTCCACTAACTTTTCGTACTTCTATTAGATACCAGAAGCACTGAATATCCCATTATAAATAAATTCCTTGAAGATTAGAAACATGCCTTATTCATTTGTCATTTCTTACAGAACCTAGCACATTGCTTTTAATGAAAATGGTAGACAACAATTTTTTTAAAAATTTATTCTGCTTACCAAACGAAGAAATTGGATAAATGCATAATTTCATGTACAGCCTTGTATATTTCCTAAATTATATAATGTACAATTTGACTATCATAATTACAGAAATAATCAAAATGGAGTTGATTTTATCATGGCATCTATATTCTGAACACATCTGACTTGAAAAATACACTTTTAGTTTATGAATTTTATTAAATATATGCTCCTTTTGGGAATATAAACTGTCCTCCAAATAAATGTGAATTCTGTACATATTTCCTACCTGTATTTAATGTTCTGACAAATATGAATTTATCCCAATATCCTGTAGGACGTGGCAGTACAAAATAGACAAACACAGACTTTGAAAGTGACCAGACCTAAATTAAATTCCTGATGTCACCACTTACTAGCCATGTTACTTGGAAAGAGAACTTAATATCCTTGAACTTTGGTATTTTATCTTTAAAATAAGAGCAATAGCTTCTTCCTTGGGTGATTATTATAATTAAATGTTCCTGGCATCTAGAAGCAGGCACTCAAAAATGTTAGTTCCTGCACCCCTTAATCTCATATGAATTAAAAAACAAATTTTCAGGGGCTTCCCTGGTGGCGCAGTGGTTGAGAGTCCGCCTGCCGATGCAGGGGATACGGGTTCGTGCCCCGGTCTGGGAGGATCCCACATGCTGTGGAGCGGCTGGGCCCGGGAGCCATGGCCGTTGAGCCTGCTCGTCCGGAGCCTGTGCTCCACAATGGGAGAGGCCACAACAGTGAGAGGCCCACATACGGAAAAAAAAAAAAAAAAAAAAAAAAAAAAAAAACAAATTTTCACTAAGAATAGAGTTGCCATATATGATCCAGAAATCCCACTCCTGGACATATATCTGGACAAATCTATAATTCAAAAAGATACATGCACCCCTATGTTCCTAGCAGCACTATTTACAATAGCCGAGACATGGATGCAACCTAAATATCCATCGACAGATGAATGGATAAAGAAGATGTGGTACATATATACAATAGAATTATTACTCAGCCATAAAAAAGAACAAAATAATGCCATTTGCAGCAACATGGATGGAACTAGAGATTATCATACTAAGTGAACTAAATAAGACAGAGAAGGACAAATATCATACGATATCACTCATATGTGGAATCTAAAATATGACACAAATGAAATTATCTACGAAACAGAAACAGACTCACAGACACAGAGAACAGAACTGTGCTTGCCAAGGGGAAAGGGGGGTGGGAAAGGGATGGGCTGGGAGTTTGGGATTAGTAAATACAAACTATTATGTATAGAATGGATAAACAACAAGGTCCTACCGTATAGCACAGGGAACTGTATTCAATATCCTGTGATCAACCACAATGGAAAAGAATATGAAAAAGAATACGTATATATATATATGTATAACCGAATCAGTTTTCTGTACAGCAGAAATGAACACCACATTGTAAATCAACTCTACTTCAATGAGAAAAGAAACAAATATTCTTCCTTTGTTCCTTTTAGTCAATGAAGCAAAATTAAAATATGAAATCAATATTTTTTCAGTCAGGTTCAAATTATGGCTCTCCTCCCCCAAAACACACAAACCTGATGGTCATTCTCCGTGAATACCATAATCATACCCAAGCATCTTTACCTTAACACGAGGGGCAGCAAAGTTGACCAGTTGTGAGCCATTAATGATGCTGGTTGTTGTAAATAATAAAGTTTTATCCACTCCATTTAAGGTGACTGCTATTTGTGGCCTTCCGTCAACGGTTAAAATTCTCCATAAATCCCACACTTTCTTGACCTTAAATCTCTGAGTGGAGACAAATACATATGATGGAGGAAGACCTTCTGGGAAAACGTTGCTGGAAAAAGAAGAACATGTATGAGCTTAAAGAATTCTCAACATGTCTAGAAAACGCTGTATCAACACATAACATTCACCTTGTGAGTTCTGATAAATCAACTTTTGATGTCACTTCATATCCTTTTATCTTTGTGGGTGAAAGCTGAATTCGTTTCTTAGCCTTTTTCTTTACACCCAAGCCTAAAAGAATATCAAACCCCTTCTCATCACGAGCTGCCACTGGAATTCGTGTTGGACAGACAGATTCTATAAAGCAAAAGCAAAAGGGGTAGAAGTTGATTAATCATGGGTTACTTCAACAAAAAGAAAATCAAGGGAGGAATATTAAAGAACGTAGAATTATAAAATTTCTATATGTACACATATGTATGTAAATGCATTTCTGAGAAATATGCGGGAGTGTATTTGGTATTTGAGAATGAAGTCTCAATTGCCTTCTTTCTCCCTAAAAGGGGATGAAAGAAAACAGAAATGTAAAAGGTACATTTGTTCATAGATTGTTTTAAGGGCAACACTATGCTGAAATTTACACTTCACTATTTTGAATATGAGGCAACCTAACACCTGGCCAGTAGGAGAGGGCTGGAGCAGGATTCGTGATTCTCATCCAAGATTTGCTGGTAGTCACGCACCCTTGGATAATGCTCTTAAATTTCTTGGATCTAGGAGATGAATTCTGATTGCTTTCTTGCATTCCCAGCATTTGAGGGGTAAGAAATGTGTGTTGTTCCCAATATTCTTTCCAGTTCTAGCAGTTTATAATCCTACAGTTCAAATATCTTGGTTCTCTCACTCTGGAAAAAACTTAACTGTACGTCTTTTCTGTTCATGGAAATTCTTCAAATGGGCCTATTATCTCATCTATGATTAATCAGATTATATATTATATTAATCACATTTATAAGTGAATAAAGACTTTTTCCTTAAGAAGAATCATTAAGGTTTGCATTATACAGTCATTTTTTTAAATTTAATTTTATGTTTTTATACAGCAGGTTCTTATTAGTTATACAGTCATTTATATAAATTACAAAAATGTGATATGCTTTTCAATTCTCTGGGAAACTAGTGTCTCAAATTATGTGGAAAATTCTGTTTGGTTGCAATGCTATTAAACTGTCATACTGTAGGAATGCTGCAATATTTTCAGATTCTTCCAAGGCCATCGTATAATATACACATTGAGCCTGACTGCTTATATTTTATAGAGCAGCTAAGAGAATAAAAGAACAAACTCCACTAAATGTACTTTAAGATAATCACTCTCTTACAAAACATTAAGAAAAGGGAAAAGTATCATATTTATAAAACAGTAAAAAGTAAGGAGATGAATTTTATTAGCCCAATAATACTGTCATAACTTGTACCATAGAATATTAGAAATTAAATAAAGGTTTGATATAAATAAAATTAGCTGTATTCCTGGGAAGGGAGGGGCATTTTCCTCTTCAGGTCTGAGGATGCTGAGTTTTTGTTCGTTTGTTTGTTTGTTTTTTAAGTAGCTTTACTGAGGTAAATTGATACTCAGTAAACTAAACATAAAGTTTACCATCTGATTAGTTTTGACATACGTATACACCTGTAAAACCATTACCACCGACAAGATAACGAACATATGCATCACCCCCAAAAGTTTCCTCATGTTCATTGCAATCTCCGTCTGTCACCATTCACTACCCCACTCCCATCCCCATTCTCAGGCACAACTGATATGCTTTCTGTCACTACAAATAAGTTTGAATTTCGTATAGTTCTATAAAAATGGACGCATATTGTATGCACTCCTTATCTGGCTTCTTTCATTCAGCATGATTATTTTAGATCCACT
This sequence comes from Lipotes vexillifer, assembly GCF_000442215.2. Classification (NCBI taxonomy): domain Eukaryota; kingdom Metazoa; phylum Chordata; class Mammalia; order Artiodactyla; family Lipotidae; genus Lipotes; species Lipotes vexillifer. The sequence goes on along the minus strand of NW_006798913.1, from coordinate 2,429,511 downwards.
CTGGTTGTGTGTTTCAGTAGTTCATTCTTTTTTGCTGCTGATTAGAAGTCCATTGTATGGATATATCACAATTTAGCTGTATACTTATCGATTGACATTTGGAACATTAATATTGGAAATAAAATAAAAGTTTGATAAATAAAAGTAGATGTGTTCCTGGGAAAGTAGGGGTATTTTCATCTTCAGGTCTGAGGATGCTGAATTTTGAAGGGACCTATTCAGTCACATTCTTCTTCCTCTGGGAAGCTTAGAGCTAACTGATGGGAAGATACAGGAACCAGGCAAACAGAAGATGCTGGTTAGAGGTGTGATCCAGTGAGTCTGGTGAGACTGTACACGGGAATTAACCACCCCCGCCTGGCAGCCCAGCAGGGCTGATTCAATCCCCACCCACCTCAGGAGCAGGACTGCCTGTTAAGTTCACATATGATCTAAAGAGGAAAGGGAACACCAGCTCCACAGACCTGCTGATCCAAAGGGAAGAACATCTAAGGCACTTCGACAGCTAGGACCAGCTTCTCTTATCAAACTCCCTTATCTGAAAATGCATCTTCTCATCAGTGGTAAAGAGTGAAAGAAGGTGGGGAGAGATCAGAAAAGTCAATCTATATACTCATTGCAGCATCAGTTTTAATTTTGAAGAATGAGAACCAAAAAGAAATTGCCTGAGTCAAGGAAAAAGCCAATTCAGGTGAATTTTGAGCAGAAGAGTGACAAATCAGACTTCACTATTAAACCATATTTGCATTTTGAAATAATCCCTATTCTGACAAATATTATTCCTTTACTACATTACTGGACTAGTGTTTTATTTAGCAAACCTTTTCACCTCTACTTAAAACTGAGATTTGTTATAATTTTAAAACTTTTTAATATAAAAATCAAGATGACTTATTAAAAAAAAGTCAGTCTGGCTGAAGTCCCTCCACATGAAAACATAAGAAGCAGGGAATAAGTGTCCCAATAATACTGTATGACTGAGTTGAAATCATAAATCAATAAACTAAATTAAATTTTTCCTGTCATTATGATGCAGGGTTTGTTTCTAGCAGGGGGCAGGGTAATATAGAACAATAGGAGGCCTCACTTCAAATGCACTTGATTTAAAACTGCAAAAGAAAGAAGTTCAGCTGAAAAGAAAATGTGTTAAACATTACATCATACAAATATTCAGATCTGAATTGCTCCTCTGATTTGCTTTACAAAAGAGAAGTTATAAGATGGTAAACAAAGAGCTCCAACTGAAGACCAGAATCTGAGGTTTAGACCTCAGCCTCTCTCTTAACCTCTCATGAACCTCTGGCTTCTCATCTGTGAAGTGAGAATAATGATCTCCTTCACAGGGATTTTTTGGGGATCAAATGTGATGATGTATGTAAAAATGCTTTGTAACTTCAAAATAGCATGCAAGTGGGGGAGATAAAGCAAGTATTATGTTCATCCTTTTTCTTTAATCAAATTTTTGCACTGTATTCTAATCCCCAGAATTGTATAGGAAACAGTGTGGCATGGTTCGTGAAATCAGGAATGTAAATTAACAATCACGATACAGCCAGATTTTCATTACCACCTAGCACAACTCATTAGGAGAAATGTATTTAGATAATTATATTTTCCTTTTTTTTTTTGGCTTTCAATTTTTTTTAATTGTAAAATATAGGTAACATAAAATTTACCATTTTGACTATTTTTAAGTGTACAATTCATTGCCATTAACTACATTCAAATGTTGTATAACCATCACCACTATTTCCAGAAAAGTTTTATTATTCAGAAACAGAAACTTTGTACCCATTAGACCATAACTCCCCATTCCTCTCTCCTCTCAGCCCCTGGTACACCCGTATTTTTTTGAAGAAATAATTTTTCTTCCGAATTTGCTCACCTACAAGAATAATAAAATACCCTTACACATGGAAATTGAAAAGTAAAATGTAGTTAAAATGCTCAAATACAGTTTGTATGTTTGCATATACCTAGCTATAGGAAACAGATAAAAGAAAGTTTCCATATATAAAAAGCTACTTTGATTGCCAACCAACAATTCTTCCACAAACTTCTAGGGAAACAGAGGTCAATAATTAACTTCCCTATTGTGTAGAAAAAAAGAAATCTATGTATAACTATACAAATACATACAGAGAGGGGAATGGATACTGGAGTTAAAAACTGGAACTTGGAAGCTGTCATTTTAAGTACCAGGAAAATCAAATGCTAAGACAGAGTCAGTTGGGACTTGCTATAACACATACAACAGGTAAGTAGAACAATCTAGATAAAGCAAGTTAGTTTAAAGGAGTGCATTCAGGAGCAAGAACCAAAAGAAAAAACCTCAAAGCCTTAAGTTCACAAATGGTTTCCTACACAGACTACACAGTTATAATTTTATTTGACTTTAATATATTCAGAGAGTATTCAGAAAAGGAACACTTTCTGGGGTGGAGCACACATTAGTCCACTTATTTTAAACACTGGGGGTCCAGTAGTAATTGCTATTCTGTTAAATCCCAGGGCTTAGTAGTATAAGTAATTTAGTCTTATTAGGATCATTAAAATGTGTTTTATTTAAAATCCTGCCATGGACAAGAACACAAAAACTGTGTATCTCTTGAGTCTAACCAGGGAAATCACATGTGTCTAGCTACAGCTTTCTACTTATAAGTTAATATGATAGGGGGACAATCACATTAATTAATAATGAACACATTATTCCTAGCCTAGTTTATAAGTGCCTACTTAATCCAACTGCAAGATTATTTGTAAGTCCACCCTCTGCAGAAGTCACATATTTTAACTGACAACTGGGAATTTTATAAGGAGATTTGTGGTCAGAGACCAAAAGTAATTTTAGTGATCCAGACCCGATAATCCAATAAAACTTAGTTGTCTATGGTGCCCCTGGTACAGTTTAGGTCTGTGCAAGCCAGCTTCTTTAAACTTTCCTGGATTGAACTTGGTTTTAATGGTAAGGCAAACATGAGTATACGTGCCAAAGATACACAATCCTCAATGGCATTCAGTGGCAATTTAAAACATTTGTTTTCCTGAAGGTCTATTATATCACCATGGACTTTAACATCACGTACAAATTTATAAAAAAGGAGGCACATTCACCAAGATTGTGATAACTTAGACTACATCCCATCATATTGGAAATACACTAAAATAACAATAGCAAATCTGAAATAAATTATCCAAGCAGAAATTCTCTTACTAAAGCCCAAGTTCACAAAGTTTCTTTTCTCATCACATGACTGAATGATCTCATTCTCTTTTACCAGCAAGTAATCCCACTGTTCTGAAATATAGGTTGATTTAGAATCCTTCATCAGAGGAAGATGTCTGCCAAACGCATGGCTGACAGTGGGACATAGTAAGTGTAGATTTTTATAACAATCCTTTCAGTGGTGAGTCAATGGGATCAATAAACTCCAATTAGCCTTAAGTACAACTTATGCACAAACCAGAAAAGTCAAAATCTTTTTCACCAGTAAGTAGCCTCACCAACATAGAATATATTATTTTTCAACACTAAGAAAAAAATATAAGAAATGGAAACCCATCCTTGCCTTAAAAAATAGCTAAGAAGAATACAATTTTAAAGGCTTACAAAATTACAGAATAACTCATCTGGTTTTGCCATTTTTCATTGTAAAGCCATTGATTATGTAATGAAATGCTTTTTTTTTTTTTTTTGGCTGCATTGGGTCTTCGTTGCTGTGCGTGGGCTTTCTCTAGTTGCGGTGAGCAAGGGCTACTCTTCATTGTGGTGTGCGGGCTTCTCATTGCAGTGGCTTCACTTATTGTAGAGCACGGGCTCTAGGCACACGGGCTTCAGTAGTTGCAGCACACGGGCTTAGTTGCTCTGTGGCATGTGGGATCTTCACAGACTAGGGCTCGAACCCATGTCCCATGCACTGGCAGGTGGATTCTTAACCACTGTGCCACCAGGGAAGTCTGAAATGTTTCTAAGTTATTTTTTCCTCTGACCAAATACTATAGATGAAGAAAGGTAGTGTGTCTTGCCTTTACACGTATCCAGACAATAGTCTGTGTCCAATTCCTGAAACTCATTCTTTACTCCTTTTCTTTTCCATTTTTAATTTGAATTGGAAGAACTTTTGTCAGATATTACATTTATGCATCTTTTAACATACAAACTCTATTTTTTTAAACAAACATCGATGCATCTTAACATGTTCCTCTGCTGCTCTAATATCTAGCATACTGATATTAACGTTCATTAGATGTGGTCTCTCTCACTGACAGGGCTAGCCTTCATAACCAGTAGGATATTGTAGAAATGAAGGGGTGTGGCTTCCAAGTCTAGACCATGAAAGACGCTGCAGCCCCCCCTTGCTCTCTTGGACCACTCATTTCGGGGGAAGCCAGCTGCCATGTTGCAAGGATGCTCCAGCAGCAACTTGGAGACGTCCATGTGACCAGGAACTGAAACCTCCTGCCAATAGCCAGCACTGATTCACCAATCTTGTGAGTGAGTCACCTTAAAAGCAGACCCTCTAGCCCCAGTCAAGCCTTCAGCGGCCTGCCGCCTCAGCTGACATCTTGACTGCAATTCCTTGGGAGAACCTGAATCAGGACCATTCAGCCCAGCTTCACCCATGTCCCTGATCCACAGGAACTGTATGAGATAATAAATGTTACTATTATTTAAACTGCAAAAAAATAAAATGAGATAAAATAAGGTCTCTATCACCAAGGTTGGAGTCAGCCACTTAGCCTAAGATTTCACTTCAAGAAAGTGATGTTGACAAAGTCAGGAACCAAACCCAGATCTCGTTCTGACTCCAGAGATTGGGCTGGACCACCATATTCATACGGCCTCAGGTTTAAAAAAAAAACATTCAAGTGCTTTACTTTAATAGACATTGTGCTTACCGAATTTTTTTAAACTTTTTTATTAAGATACAACCTACATTCAGTAAAATGACTTAATCTCAAGTATACGATAGTTCAATTGCCACACACGCCTACACTCACATAGCTTGCCTCAGACAAGACACAGAATCTGTCTAACACCTTGAAAGCAACCTCATGATCCTTCACAGAGGATAACCACCACCACCAGAAGCCACCACTGTTATGATTTCTGTCCCCATTGATTAATTTAGTTTTGTCTGTTCTTGAACTTAATATAAATGAACAATGCAGTATCTTTTTTTAAAATTTGACTTCTCTTGCTCAACATAATGCCTGTGGATTTATCCATGGTTTAGCACATAAGAGTGATGTGGTTTTTGTTGATGGTATTGCTGTGTAGTATTCTACTATATGAATTATACTATGATGTACTTATATCCATTTTTCTGTGGGCAATAATTTGAGTTGTTTCCAGTTTGGGATTATTTTAAATAAAGCTGCTATGAACATTCTTGAATAGTCTTTTGGTGAACATATGAACTTATTTCTTGTAGTTAAATATCTAAGATAGAATTACTGTTTCATAAGATAGAAGTACATTTGCCCTAATAGATAATGTCAAAGACTTTCCCAAAGTGGTTGTACCAATTTTCACTCCTACTGGCATGCCAACTGTCACTTAAAAAGGATGAAGCTGTTATGAGCATAAAATAGGTAATTAGGTGATAGCTATTATACATCATATTTTAGAGAGAAAGGATGGGAGAATGAGCATTTTACACAAGCTTTAAATATTCCTAAGAAAATTATTGTGAATGTTTTCTTGTTTATTCCTTTCCTAGAAATAATTAACTTATACAGCTGCATCTAGATCCAATCATAAACACTGAGAGAAAAGTCTGTATGCTATAATTTTTATATTTTCTGAATCATGCCATAGTCATCCTACTTTTTCCAATTTAATACCCAAACATTGCTTTGCACATAAAATATAAACATATCATATTCCTTTATTTGAAACATAGCTCTAGCCTCTCTAATTAAATGAATGGAAAATTCATATTTTTGGATATACTACAAGCTCTTGACAATGTAGGTTGTCACCAATTCAGATTAGATTTAAATTCTTTTAACCTACAGATAGAATACACAGTTATTCCCCTGAATATTCTATGAGGTTTAATAAAATATTATACTCCATCATATCCCATCTGCCAAACTTCACCCCACCTCCCACCTCTCATTTTTCCATGCCCCATCTCTGTGGTTGTGAATTCAAGCATATGTGTACCAATAGTGGAGAGGCAGAAGGGAAGGATATGAGTTTCATGTGAAGGCAGACAAGTTAATCACATGTTATGAAATCATGTAAGCTAAAATACTCACTACCTCCAAAAACAACTCAGTTGTCCTGGCCATGGCACCTGATATGTGTACCTTTACCTTTTATGTCTTCTACTGAAATGGAAGTTAAACTGAGTAGGGTAGAGTAATATACCAGGCCATTATTACAAAGTATTATAAAGTATTATAAGATTGAAATTAGATAATCAAATTATCCAGCAATCACCAAGCAAAGAGTCATAGAAAATATGAATAATTCTCGGTGAGAGAAAAAGAAATTCAGAAGTCGTGAACATCATTCCAAGTTAAAGTGTATCATGGTGAAAAGCACTGGAGGGAAAAAAGTCACTAAGTTTTTGGAATGAAAGACACCAAAGTTCCACTTGGGCAAGTGGTATCCCTCTCTCTCTCTCTCTCTCTCTCTCTCTCTCTCTCTCTCTCTCTCTCTCTCTCTCTCTCTCTCTCTCTCTCTCTCTCTCTCTCTCTCTCTTTCTATCTATCTATCTCTATCTCTATCTCTATCTCTTTATCTTTCTATCTCTCTGTCTCTCAAGATATGGCTACATTTGCACAGCTAGTTGCTAATTCTGACCTCTGGTCCCTCTTGAGTGAACACCATATACTCTTTTAAGAAATAGATAAGTTTCCTGCCTCATCCAAAAGTCAAGATAGTGGAAAATGGAACAGTAAGAATACACAGGCAGTTTTCTAGGACCTGCTCTTGTAACTACCCACACCTGTGCACAAGCAAGTTCAGCTCACCTGAATCAAAATATGGGCCTTGGAACCCCATCATTCAAGCCACAAGCTGTTGGAAGCCCTTGAAGACATCTAAGGAAGGTATCTTCCAGAGAACAAGGGGAAATTACTTTCTTTTCCCTCCTCATTCTGTTGCACCAAGCCCATGCCTGGTTGACTCATAAAAAGAACAGAGGAGTGAAGTCAGCAAGATGGCAGAATAGAAAGTCCCAACCCACATTCTCCCACTGAAACACAGATTGGACCAAAATACCTTTGTGAGATTCCGGTTAGGAAGCTGAAGTTCCCCAGGTGAGCACAAAGCCAAGAACAGCCTCAATGAAACAGGTAATTAAGAATAATTTTACCTTACCCACATTAGTCCCTCTCCAAGCTGACACAAATAAGTGCCAGGAGAGATGCCCTAGCTTATAATGACTCCCTCAGGAGGGAAAAAGAAAAGTGGAGCATGCATCCAATGCTCCAGCTTTCAGCTTGTCTTGCCTCATTTGCAGCACTGAAGGAACCAGAATCTTTTGGATACCTGTGGACTGCTCAGAACAAATAAAACTGGGAGGGTGGCTTGTTGTGGCTGGCATGGCTCAGCATGATCAGAAGACACAAAACCTGAGACTTCTACCTCAGAAAGAGAAAAGAGTGGAGCATGTATTCAGCATTCTAGATTTTCAAAGGGCTGCCTGAAAGAATGATATGGTCTTGCCTGACTAAGGGTGCTGACAGGGAACCAGCACACCTGGACATCTGATGGCCACTGAGAACAAAGGAGTGGGAAACTTGTGGTTAGAGAACTAGAGAACTTGAAGTATTACAGACAGACACCAAAGGGACAGACACCAAAGGGAGTGAAAGACTGTGAGCTCCTGAAAAAGAAACCAGTCTCTCTAATTAATGAATTGCTCACACAATTCCAGAGAAATCACATCCCTCCAAAAAAGGTTTCAGAATCTCTAGCCAGAGTGATTGCTGAGGGATTTCCCCTGTGCAAAGCCAGTTGGTAAAGACTGGGAGAGGTAACTTTTTTTCAAATGTGTGAATCTTGAAACAAACTATGAGATACATCACCCAATCAAAGGAACAAAATAACTCTCCAGATACTGACCCTAAAGAAAGGGAGGCATATTATCTGACAAAGAATTCAAAATAGACATCATAGGATGTTCTATGAGCTCAAGAAAACGATACATCAACAAAGTGAGAAAAAAGACAGAAAATGTAAAGGAGAACCAAACAGAAATTTTTGGAGCAGAAAATAACAATTGAACTGGAAAACTGACTAGAGGCATTCAAAATCAGCCTTGATCAAGTAGAAGAAAGAATCAGCAGACTTGAAGAGAGGTACTTTGAAATTATCCAGGCAAAATTTTAAAGAATGACAAAGATTGAAGAAAGCCTAAATGTCTTATGCCCACCATCAAGTAGACCAATATATAGATTATGGGAGCTGCAGAAGAAGAAAGAAAGAAGCAAGCTTGTTTAAAGAAATAATAGCCAAAAACTTTTCAAATCTAGGAAAGGAAATGGACATCCAGATTAAAGAACTCAAAGATATCCACATCAAGACACATTATAATCAAATTGTCAAAAACCAAAGACAAAGAGAGAACTTTGAAAGCAGCAAGACAAAAGCAACTCATTATGTACAGGGTACCCCATGACACAATCACCAGATTTCTAAGTAGAAATCTCACAGGTTACAAGGTAACGGGATAATATATTCAAAGTGCTCAAAGAAAAAAAAAATGTCAACCAAAAATACTGTATCTGGCAAAACTGTCCTTCAAAATAGAAAGAGAAATAAACACTTTTCCAGATTAAAAAAGGCTGAGGAAGTTTATTACCACTAGACCTGCCTTATAAGAAATATTAAGGAAGTCCTTCAAATTGAAAGGAAAGAATATTAAACAGCAACACAGAAGCACTGGAAAGTATAAAACTTGCTGATAAAAGTAAATATATAGACAAACTCAGAATACTGTAACAATGGTATTTAAATCACTTTTAATTCTGATACAGAAGTTAAAAGACTAAAGTATAAACTATAACTGTGAAACTGTACTAATGAATACACAATATAAGAGGATGTAATTTGTGGCATCAGTAAAAAAGTGTAAAGAGGGCAGGAATAAGCAAAAATACAGAGCATTTGTAGTTATCAACTTAAAATAGATTGATATAACTATATGATGTTTTATGTAACCCCCATGGTAACCACAAAGAAAATACCTATAGAAGATATGCAAAAGTATATTAAAAGGAAACAAAGCATGTCACTACAAAAAAATCAATGAAACACAGAAGACAGCAAGAGAAAAAAGAACAATAAAAAAAAGCTGAGTCAGAAAACAATAAATGACAGTATTAAATCCTTCCTTATCAGTAATTACTTCAGATGTGAATTGATTAAAATCCCCAATAAAAGGCACAGAGTAGCTAAATGGACTTAAAAAACAACAACAAGATCTATACTATCTGCAAAAAATTTACTTTAGAATTAAGGACACACACAGGATAAAAGCAAAGGGATGGAATAAGATACTCCATACAAATGCTAACCAAAAGAGAGCAAAGGTGGTGACACTTACATTAGTTAAAAACTGTCAAAAGAGACAAAGAAGGACATTATACAATGGAAAATGGTCAATTCGCCAGCAAAACATAACAATTATAAATACATATGCACTCAACAGTACAGCACCCAAATATATGAGGCAAACATTGACAAAACTGAAGGGATAAATAGACAGCAACACAGTAATAGTAAAGGACTTGAATGCTCCACTTTTAATAATGGATAGAACATACAGACAGAAGATGTGTCTGGAAACAGATCTGGAAACAGAGAATTTGAACAACAGTATAGACCAAATGGATCTAACAGACATATATAGAACAGTGACCCACCGCCACCCCCCACCACCACAGCAGCAGAATACATATTATTCTCAAGTACAAATGAAACTTCTCCAGGATAGATAACATGTTAGGTCAAAAAAAAAGTCTTAACAAATTTAAGAAGATTGAAATCATACCAGGTATATGTTCCAACCAAAATGGAATGAAACTAGAAATTAATGACAGGAAGAAAACTGGAAAATTCACAAATATGTGGAAATTAAACAATATGTTCTTGAAAAATCATTATGTCAAAGGGGATATTAGAAAGTATCTTTGAGATAAACAAAAACTAAAACACAACATACCAAAACTTATGGGATGCTGCAAAAGCAGCAGTAAGAAGGAAATTCATAGCAATAAAAATCTACATTAAAAAATAATAAAGATCTCAAATAAACAGCCTAACTTTACAAGTCAAAGAACTAAGAAAGAACAAACTAAGCTCAAATTAGAAGAAAGACTCTCAGATAAAGAAAGAAATCATTGCGCATCACTTTTAGGCGGTCCTGAAATAAGCAGTGTATTGCAGAATACACCTCCGAGGAAACAGGAGGTCCATGAAGATGAAATAATCCATGTGGGAACAAAGAGGTGGATAATATTTTGTACCACAGTACAGTATAAAAGGGAACGATATTAGGAAATAGTAATCCTATATGCTAAACACCTCAAAGTAGAAGTTAACTATTTGCCCCAAAAAAAAAAGTGAATTTGTTAAATAATCAAACACAAATTACAGGATGTGAAGAAGCTGCAATACAGCAATGCATTAATTTAGTGCATTAATCATAATCTAATACAGTACAAAAAGTCAAGTGCAAAAAACCCTATATCTTCCACAAGTACAGTTTCAAAAAGTACATTTTAAAAGATGTCTCTTGTACAGTTAGCATGCGAACTGAACAGACACAGACATTACTTACATTCTTTTTCTGAGTGTAGATGAAGAAATACTTGGCAAGATTTCGAATTTGATTTTTTTTTTTTACAGATCATACATTTTAGCTGAAAGAATTTTTACCCATTTTCACACAGCAACTCTTTCATGGGTATTTTAAAATTTTTAAATAGAGAGAATGCATTTACCAAAATACAGATCTACAGGAAAAGTGTCTGAAGCAAATACTAAACAGACATATTTAATCAAATTTATATTTTAGGATTAAGATGAATGGTAAGTGGGACTTCCCTGGTGGCTCAGTGGTTAAGAATCCGCCTGCCAATGCAGGGGACCACAGGTTCAAGCCCTGGTCCTGGAAGATCCGACATGCCGCAGAGCAACTCAGCCCACGTGCCACACTACTGAGCCTGTGCTCTAGAGTCTGCAAGCCACAACTACTGAGCCCATGAGCCACAACTACTGAAGCCCGCGCGCCTACAGCCTGTGCTCCTCAACAAGAGAAGCTACCGCACCGCAACTAAGAGTAGCCCCTAACCTAATGAAGAATAGCTCACCGCAATTTGAGAAAGCCCGTGTGCAGCAATGAAGACTCAACGCAGCCATAAATAAATAAATTTATAAAAAAAAGAAAAAAGATGAATGGTAAGTGAAATTTCACCATGAAAAGTCTATTTTAATAATGAAATATACCTAGCTTGAAAGCCAAAGAATTCTAACAACATATTAAAAATCTAAATCGCTTTGACCTGTTCAACACAACACAACAAAAGGCAACAGTCTTATTGTTAGAGATTCATAAAAAGAATAACTGTAGGGCTTCCCTGGTGGCGCAGTGGTTGAGAGTCTGCCTACCGATGCAGGGGATACGGGTCCGTGCCCCGGTCTGGGAAGATCCCGCATGCTGCGGAGCAGCTGGGCCAGTGAGCCATGGCCGCTGAGCCTGCGTGTCCGGAGCCTGTACGTCCGGAGCCTGCGCTCCGCAACGGGAGACGCCACAACAGTGAGAGGCCCGCGTACCACAAAAAAAAAAAAAAAAAAGAATAACTGTAATGACTATTTGTACTTACTTGTTAGTACCTTTTTTAAAGTTTTATTAAAGAAAATGCTTAATCTTCTATGCTTTTTTTCTCTTTGTTTTAGTTGTTTAATATTTCCATGCATTTTATTTTTTTGTTTGTTTTTGTTTTTGTTTTTTTGCGGTACGCGGGCCTCTCACTGTTGTGGCCTCTCCCGTTGTGGAGCACAGGCTCCGAACGCACAGGCTCAGCGGCCATGGCTCACGGGCCCAGCCGCTCCGTGGCATGTGGGATCTTCCCAGACCAGGGCATGAACCCAATGTCCCCTGCATCGGCAGGCGGACTCTCAACCACTGCGCCACCAGGGAAGCCCTTCCATGCATTTTAAAAGAAAAAATCCAAAAAGCTTTAAAATGTTTTTCTCTACCATACCTCCCAAATATGAAGAAAATGAAGGAATTAATTTGTTTTCTAAGCCACAATCATTTAGAAATTTTTCTATCAAATGTGAACCAACCTATTTGTGTCTTATTTTGTAGGTAAACTGGGAAAAAAGTATTTCCATCTACATGAACATTATTTTTAGGTGTACAGTATATTAAGTGCCTATAATATTAAAAATAAAAGATATGAATAGGGCTTCCCTAGTGGCGCAGTGGTTGAGAGTCTGCCTGCCGATGCAGGGGACACGGGTTCGTTCTTCTTTCTCTAATTGCTTTAGGTGCAAGGTTAGGTTGTTTATTCGAGATTTTTCGTTTGTTAAGGTAGGATTTTATTGCTATAAACTTCCCTCTTAGAACTGCTTTTGCTGCATCCCATAGGTTTTAGGTCATCGTGTCTCCACTGTCATTTGTTTATAGGTATTTTTTAATTTCCTCTTTGATTTCTTCAGTGATCACTTCTTTATTAAGTAGTGTATTGTTTAGCCTCCATGTGTTTGTATTTTGTACAGATATTTTCCTGTAATTGATATCTAGTCTCATAGTATTGTGGTCAGAAAAGATTCTTGATACAATTTGAATTTTGTTAAAATAAAAAAAAAAAAAAAAAAAAAAAAAGATATGAATAAATTATTCTTCCCCCAAAATAATGTGAACACAAGCATGTCTATACACTAACAGGATTAATGTTTACCAAAAACTGGAACTTTCCCATGGGGACCTATCATACACATGAAGTCAGATTTTATGAAATGATACAAACATAATTAATAGACTGGTAAGTACTATATTTTCAAATGTTCCCTCATTGCTGGTGGGAGTTTAAGTTTTTCTCATGTGGAATTTTTAACATTCTTCCAAAGTTTTAAAAATGTTAGTAATTTGATCTTTGTTTTCTGAAGAAATGATGAGAGATTCCCATTCAGAATTAGGTAGAGGAATATTCACTGTTATTTGTATTAGAAAAACTTAGAAATAAACCAAACATACAAAAATGGAGAAATTATTAAATAGATTATCTTAAAAGATTGTCCACTATGATATTAATAGAGTATTAAAATTATATACACAATAAGAGTATAAATAATATGAAAATAGAGTATGAAATTATATATACAATATTATCCTTATTTAGACACATGAATAAACTCTCAGACACATTGAAATCAAAAAAAGGAAAAGATTAGGATGAAAAAGACAAAATCTTGTTAACAGGAGCAATATGATCATGTGTGGTTTACATATATTTTAATTATTTAGGTGTTTTATTTTCTACCATCTCCACAATAAACATATTGTAATTGAAAGGAAAACACAAAATATTATATTTTCCAACTGTAGATTTTGTAAGAAAGCAATTGTTTCTAAAAACAAAATTTATCCAGAAAAATATAGCACAGAAATGTGTGCTCACCTCATTTCTAACTTAAATAATTTGACATTAAATATAACCATCTTCCCCAGTTCCCAAATGAACAGGTTATACCAAAATGTAAGAAAGCATCATTATTACTTGTTTCCACATTATATTAAGGCTTACCTTCACAAAGTTTCTGCTTCATCACCTCCCTTATTTTGGATATTGCAATATAGTCTTCCACATAAAACACATAAGTAGATGAAGGCTTGTTGGCAATAGCTCTAAGTTCTGCGTCTTCTGTTTCTGAACCAACACCGATGGCAAATAATGTTATTTTACTGTCTCTTGCTGCTTCTGCCACATCCTTGACTTCATCTTGGGATTTACCATCTGTAAGGACTACTGCTATCTTAGTCAGCAATCGTGAAGACTTGGCAAAAAGGTAATCAAGGGCAAACTGGATGGCCTTTCCAGTCTTTGTGTTTCCTCCCAAGTAGTGTATGGACTCCATGGCTGCCATCAAATTCTCTCCTGATTCATGGCTCCCAAGGGGAATCTCCAGGACAGGGTAGTCACTATACTGAACCACTCCAACCTGAATAAACTTCGGTCCTATGTCAAAGTTTTTTGTGATATTGACAAGCCACTTTTTCACTATTTCAAAGTTTTCTGGGCCAACACTGTAAGAGCCATCCAAGATGAAAACTAAATCTGTTGGAGCAGTACGACAACCTAAGTGAAAAAGAAAACCATCAGAGATATATGTGTTACATAAAAAACAAAAATTAGAGGTTTTAAATGCATGAATTTTTAATTAACCAGACAGGGGGAATCCTTTCACATGTATATACATAAAGTCGCCACAATGTATAGTTTAACTATCTTATAATTTTATACATCAATTATACCTCGATAATGCTGAATTTTTTAAAACAAGATAATAGTAACCAGTTCATAAGAGCTTTGTGAAGATTAACTATGATACACTGCCTAGCTTATAAAAATTCTTTATAAATGAGGGCTATGATTTTTGTTATTTTTTAATTAGCTTGTCTTAATTTAAGTATTAATGATTCAGCTTTAAACAACGGGAGAGGCCACAACAGTGAGAGGCCCGCGTACCGCAAAAAAAAAAAAACAAAAAAAAACAAAAATAGGGAATAGGGGCTTCTCTGGTGGTCCAGTGGTTAAGACTCTGCACTTCCACTGCAGGGGGCACGGGTTTGATCCCTGGTCCGGGAACTAAGGTCTCACATGCTGTGCCATGTGGCCAAATGAAAAAAAATAAAAATAGAGAATAAAAAATGGATGCTGTATATGAATATGATATCTAGATATTTCTTTGTAGGGGCAGGTATTAATATAAAGCAATATTTTATTGTATTTCTTCACTGAATAAATGAAAACAAAAAATTTTAATAAATGAATGATTTTCAGCTATAGACTAACATCATTGCTTTAAGTTATCAGTGAAATATGTTTAGTTTAATGCTAACCTGAAATATTTATAAAAATTTATATAAACCAATGAATGTGGGGAAGAAATTAAAAACAAACTTTCCGCCATCTTCAGGACTAAAGTAGCCAGCAAAGATCCACATTCTTGATATAGCTGAGAAAATGTAAATGAACCAAGGTTATGAAAGCAGTCACTCATGCACTACATGCAAGATGAATGTTTAAAGGTCTGAATGCTCATCTTCAGTCACAAATGTAGCCAAAACAATAGCTCGTGTGAAGTGAATCTATGTTCAAGGGCATAAAGCTATTCCTTTCTCTGTAAAGATTCTTGTTTCAAGATACCAGAAAACATGTGATCAGCACATCTTAGAGTTCTACCAGGAAAAAAAAAAGACTATCTGTGGTGTAAGTTATACCCAGACAAGTTCTAAGCACTTGTGAAAAGAAAAAAAAAATCTTCTTTGCAGCCACTATGGAAAACAGTAAGGAGGTTCCTCAAAAAACTAAAAATAGAGTTGCCATATGATCTAGCAATCCCACTGGGCATATATCTGGACAAAACTATAATTCAAAAAGATACATGCACCCCTATGTTCATAGCAGCACTATTCACAATAGCCAAGACGTGGGAAAAACCTAAATGTCCATCAAAAGATGAATGGATAAAGAAGATGTGGTTCATACATACAATGGAATATTACTCAGCCATTAAAAAGAATAAAATAATGCCATTTGCAGCAACATGGATGGACCTAGAGATTATCATACTAAATGAAGTAAGTCAGAAGGAGAAAAACAAATACCATATGATATCAGTTATATGTGGAATCTAAAATATGGCACAAATGAGCTTATCTATGAAACAGAAACAGACTCACAGACATAGAGACAGACAACATGTGGTTGCCAAGGGGAAAGGGGGGTGGGGGAGGGATGGGCTGAGAGTTTATGATTAGTAAATACAAACTATTATATGTAGAATGGATAAACAACAAGGTCCTACTATATTGCACAGAGAACTATATTCAATATCCTATGATAAACTATAATGGAAAAGAATATAAAAAAGAATGTATACATATTTATAGCTGAATCACTTTGCTGTACAGCAGAAGATTTCCTTAACTCTCTTTTCCACAGTACCCAACATGCTTCTAACCCTGTCTCATTCTTTCAGTATGTATATACTGAATACCTGTTCTGTCCTTGATATCATGCTAGGTACTGGCTTCAAACATACTTGAGATACCTCAAAAAGCTCCCAGCCTAGTTAAGATGGACAACTGGCTGGTTAGAGAAAGTACAAAGAATTATGAGAACATTGAGGAGAGGGTGGCAACATAACAATGCCAAGCCAGGGGCAGTTTTGTTGGAAGGCGGAAATCAGAAAGCAGAGTTTTAACCAGGTCAAGAGGATGACATTCTAATCAGAGGGAGCAGCAAGTGCAAAGGTCCAGAGGTGAGAGACAGACACAGCCCCAAAGACAAACTGGTTTGTTTGGGTAATTCCAATGGTTTTGAAACTGCACTCCTTCTCGGGTAGGACTTGAACCCACCCACACCTCAGAGTGGGACTTGAACCTGTGATCCCTGACTAGGAGGGGACTCAAAACCACTGTCTTTGGATTAAAAGCACTCACCTGGGGTCAGGACTTACTGAAGCTCAGGTTCTTCTGTCTCCTCACAGAAGCAATTCAGCGTGAGGCAAAGTGGAAGGCAAAGAGTGAGTTTATTGGCATAGGATGCTTGTGAGAGACAAGCGGGCAGGCAAGGGAGCGCCACCCCAGGAACAAAGAGCCCCAGGAACAAAGAGGGCTACATTTTTTTAATCAAAGAAAAAGTGGGGAGGGGAGAAGACCACCATCTTCCTCATTCTTGGGCAGACGTCAAGGCTCATATCACTAGTTCCTCCTTTGGCCCTATACGGTCTAACCAGGTCTAACTGCCATGGCACTATTTAAATCATATGTATATTAGCGAAAGGGTGGTGACATATACTAAGATATAGTAATTCACCTCAGGTTTGGGTATAATATCCACTTTCACCTGGTTTCTTTCCCTTTTCACCTCTATTTCTGTCTTGGTTACATGCAGAAATGCTACCCTGCAAGGACTATTAACTCCCTGACTTCATGTAATAAGATTCAGAGCCCATATCTATTGCCTTGTATTTTAACTATCAGGGTTTGTGGCTTGAGCGTGCCTGGCACTTGGATGCACCTGGTCTTCCTTCAAGGTAGGGTAGATTGTTGGTAGGTTACTGGATTCTTTTCTTGAGTGGTCATTAACTTACAACGGTCTCCCAAACTCCCTTAAAATTCCCTTTCTGTCTTTAATCCCCTAGTGGGATTTCTAAACTGACTATTTAATTATCCTACTCTATCTCTATCAGTTTGAAGTGGCCAACAGGAAGAAACAGCTGTACTTGCTGCCTTCTTCTCTAACTTTTGCACTCAAAGCAGCCAAAACACTACATGGGACAAGGATCCCATCCATGTCCTTGGACATGATGAGTTAGAAGAGGATGAGGTGAGTCACGGTAATGAGATAGCAAATTTTACATCCTGTGGTTTTACTCAGGTTAATGGTCTCCCTTAAGTAGTGTTTGGATGCCCAATTTAAAGTTATAATAAGGATGGTTTATTTTCTGTATATATTGCAAATGAGATATTATAGTTGCAAAGATCGGTATCGGAGAAAAAAATGTTTGGTGACAATTAGTATTTTTGCAACTCCTTGGAGTAAATCAATCAATCAACCAATCTCTCCCTCTCTTCACCTTCCTCACTTCCTCCTTTCCTCTCCTTCCTTTCCATTCTTTTCCTTCTCTTTGTCCACTTGCATCTTTGGGATGATGACAAAGCTCCTATGAAGAGGCCTCAGTTTCACCATTATCTCAACTCACCTATCACAGTACCTAGCAGAAGTAAACACTACTGTCAGGTGAACACGTATGACAGTCAAGAAGTACCCCCCCCAGAAAAAAAAATTGCCAAAACATGGGTTTGTCTCACAAATATAACTGTGATTATGACACCATCTTAAGATGCTATATGGCAGATGGTGTCTCAGTGTAGGGGGTGTGAGGGACACTATTCCAACAACCTCTGTCATGGTGACCACTGCCAGACGCCAGGGTAGGGACGGCAAAAATGGGATTCTGCCCAGATGCATATTTTTTAACCCAAGGGAATGAAGTTTTCCTGTTATTTTTGTAAGCTGAACAGGGATGACAGGGTTATGCTTTTATTGGGGTTTTGTGGGAGAGACAAAAGGACAGGAAGGTTGTGTTTGCAGGACTCTTCGAGGTTACCCTTCCTCGATGCTATGAGGTTCGTTATTGCCTGGACCTGCGAGTGTTTGTGTATCACTCGATTCAGTGGTTACAAATTCTTACAGGGTTATTCTTGGCCCTTTCTACCCCTTTCCAGAGCCATGGGGCATATATTTCATAACTGCAAGGTTAGCCAAGAGCATGGACATAAAAGCAAGTACTGCCATTTATAAACTTCAGACAAAATACCACTCCAAGAAACCTCCTCCTCAGAGATGTGAATCACCAGTGTCATAGGAAGGGAATGCACTGAGGATGAAAAGAAGTGTTCAAATACTAGTGACAGCTCCAACCAGATGTATGACACTATGCAAGGCCCATACATTTTATGCATCTCTCTTCCAACTCAAAAAACAAAGAGTACCTACCCCATAAAGTGCTTGGGTGGATTAAACTATAAAAGGGTTATGCAAACATTAAATACTATTTTTTTTTAATTTTAAGCCAAGTTGAATCAAATTGTCAAATCATCTGATTTAACTGTTAGAGAAACCATAATTCATTTATAGTTAGGGGGTTTATGAGTTTTAAAATATGCATATAAGCACACTTTTAAAAAGAAGTAAGCTATCTTTTTAAAAGTGTCTTTTTAAAAGTAGGGTGGCCTACTTCTCTCATGCAAGCTTTCCTACAGGCAATCAGAATAACAGTCACCACTTACTGAATGTCACCATGCTAAGTCGTTTATATGCATTATCTTATTATCTCTATGAGATAAGCTCATAGGATGGTCCTGATAGCCATCCTGTGAAGGAGGTACTTTCTTTATCACCATATTATGAAGCTTATATAAATGGCTGAACATGGACTCAATACCAGAGTGTTTATTCCAAAGCCTGGGTCAATAAAATGCACTATTACCATAGAATTTTCTCAAAATGACTTCTGATAGCTTTTCCTCCCAGTTAATGTGTAACATAGCGATTCATTTATTTTAGGGAATCACAGCATCAAAGACAATAAGAATAAGATCCTTAAAGCCATTGCTAGAGCTCCTCTTATTTGATTTCCACAATCAACGTGTTGATAACAAAAAGACAATGCTGATAGTTCTTACTTGATCTTATTTCCCCATCTTCAGCTAATACAGAATTCTGAAGAAGCAGGACCAAAATTATCCAAAGAAATGTAATATGGTGAGCCATGTTTCTGTTTTTGTTCTTATGTTTTGGTTTTAGGATTCCTAAAAAGAAAGAGAAAAAAAAGAAAGTTAAATATATTGGAAAAATAAGACAAATACCTAACAATCATAAGTTTAAATTTTTAAATTGCAATACCCAGTCAAAGCACAGTTAATTTTTGCTAACCTTAAAATTAACTTATGTGCCCAAAATAGCCACATTTCAAATATATAATACAAGACAACAATGAATGGGAGCTGAGGATGAACATGATAAGTTTTTAATTCATAATCATCTTGGAAAAGCAAAAACTTTTCTAAAACTTTAAGCTTTGCTCATAATATTTACTAGAATTCCCCTTTTAGCATAGCCTGCAGAGCCCTATCACATTCTTTTTATTATCTCAGTGGTAGCACATATCCTTCTTTTACATGTGTATTTGCATTTAAGAAACACTCAAAGGGTATCTAGTAAAAAATATCTATAGGATAAAGCTGAATAATAGGATTTAATTTTTTCATGGGCTGTATTATAAACATTAAGATCTATTTTATTTAATTCATCAACACTCAGTTATGAGATTAATATGTTTTCTAAGTTAGTCCAAGGACTTCACTCCTGGTTAGAATGTGGAACATTGCCAAAGACTGTCACTCTCAACAATGAGAACACGTCAGATAAACTATAAAACTATAGGCTTTTAAAACCCAGCAGAAAAGACAGGGCTTAAAGAAACCTAAAAGAGCTAAATTCCAAAAGTTATTAATACTTTATAGGACAGAAAAGATTCAAGGCTGCTTTTGTCCCTAGTAGAAAGGGAACCCTGTTCAGGAGGAGGAAGAATTTGCTACAGTACAGAAGCAACCAGTCAAAGCTGGAGTGACATATTAGAATCCCAAGGGGTTCCAGACTCAGAGCAAGGATGCCCCTAGCCAGCAATTCTTCCCCAGGAGCCTTAACTGGGTACACGGAATAGACAAGTAATACAGAGAATATTGAAAGCAGTATAAAACAGTCTAGAGAGATCCTCTCCTTCCCTCTTCCTGTTCAAGTCCCCAGGGAATTCCTCAAATACAAATCCTTGTCTTGCTGAAGGTTAGGGGAGAAGCCACAGAACTGTGGGGAACTTAGGGGAAAGAAAAGTCCCTCCAAGGTACTCCAATCCTTCACTACAGTGGAGAGACATATCTCAAAAAGCAGAAAGGACAAGAGAGAAAAATAGAACTCAAATACAAAAAGCTGGAAACCATACTGACAAGCTGAGAGAAATCTCCCAAGGGTCTCCCAAAATATGAGAAGAAACAAAGTTTTATGTCTGATCAGGAGAAAAACACTCAATATAAGCAGATTCAGAGATTATCTAAATGTCAGAAGTATTAAGCAGGGTTTATAAAAAGGCTATGAAGAACATGTTAAAGGATCTAATGAATAAGATGGACAACAATTGCAAAAATATGTGAAATTTCAAAAGAGGGATGGAAACTATTAAAAAAAAGATACAAGTGAAATGCTTGCAATGAAAATATATAACAAAAAAGAAATCATGCAGTGAGCATGCATACGTCAGAGGGAAAGATCAGTAAACTTGAAGATAAGTCAATAGAAAGTATCCAAAATGAAACCCAAAGTCAGGAAGAGGGGTGAGAAATAAAAGTAACAGAGTATCTGAAATCTGTGGGACTGTATCAAGTGGTCTTGATTTAGCTTCTCAGATGGAAAGGAGAAAGTGAATGAAGAAATATTTTTAAATATAATGGCCAAGAATTTTCCAAATTGACAAAAGCTACCAACAATCAGATCAAACACACCCTAAGCAAAATACAAAGTAAGTCATACCTAGGTACATCATAATCAGTTGAAAGTCAAAATAAAAGAGTAAATTCTTAAAACAAACCAGAGAAAAAAAGACACACAACATACGGAGGAACAACAATAAGAATTTTAGATGGAAATTTCATGGTAATAAAATAGGCAATGGATCAGAAAGATATAAAAATCCTAAATATGTAGATATCTAATAATAAAGCTTCAGAATTCGTGAAGAAAAAATGGAAAAAAACCCTAAAGAAATAGACAAATTCAAATCATAATGTGAGATTTTAAACAACCACTTTCAAAGATTTTTGAAGTAGATTAAAAAAATTTAGTAACAGTACAGAGGTTTGAAAAACTTTATCATCCAACTTCACCTAGTTGACATTCATAGAATGCTCCACCTAACAACAGCAGAATATACATTCTTTTGTAATACATATGAAAGTCATCAAAATAGACCATATGCTGGAGAAAAAACAAGACTCAAATTCCAAAGAAATGAAATCATGCAGATTATGTTCTTTGACCTAAATGGTATTAATTAGAAAAGGAAGAAAATCCCAAAATCCTTGGAATTAACCAATATACTTCTAAATAATCTATGATTTAAAAAAATATCAGAGGGGAAATTTTAAAATATTTCAACTGATCAATAATTGTTTTAAAAAATCAAAATTTTATGATACAGCTAAAGCACTATTAGAGAAATTTTGGCTTTAAAAGCATATACTAGAAAAGAAGAAAAATGAAAAATCAATATCTAGGCTTCCACCTTAATAAAATAGAGAAAGAAAAACAAATTAAAACTAAAGAGTAAAAAGAAAAAGAAGAAAAAAAGAAAGAAAGAAAATTATAATCAATGAGTTAGAAGATTGAAAAACATTAAAGAGTTAATTCTTTGAACAAATAAATATGCTTATAAATCCTAGCAAGAATAATCAAGAAATAAGACAGAAAACATAAATTACCTAAGTCAATATTGAAACAGGAGATTCCACTACAGAGCCTACAGACCTTAAAAGGATAATAAGTAGACAGATGAAATGGACAAAGTCTTAAGATACACTATTTATTGAAACTGGTCTAAACTGAAATTCTTAAAGAAATAGAATTTTTAACCAAAAATTTTCCCACAAAGAAAATTCCAGTGCCAGATAGTTTCACCAGTAATTTCTACAAACATTTAAGGAAAAAAATAATAATCAAACATTTTTATGAAATAACATTAAATGAAAATAGAAGAAGAGAGAACTCTTCTCAACTTTTAGTATGAGGCCAAAATAAAATGCTATGAAAAGTCTACAGCTTAGATCACATCAAGTGGTAAAAGACTGAATGTTTTTTCCCCCAAATCAGTAAAAAGTTAAGGATATATTCTCACATCACTTCTATTCAAAAACGTACAAGAAGTCCTAGCCAGTGCCATATTCAAAATAAGAAATAAAGACTATAAAGGAAGAAATAAAACTTTAATTATTTACAGACAACATGATTATCTACATAGAAATTTGAAATCTACCAAAACACTATTAGAACTAATAAGTGAATTTAGCAAGGTCACAGGACACAAGGTTAATAGTTTTTTTTTAAGTGTTTCTATATAATAGCAACAAAATGGTGGGGGGGGATATAATATATTCAATAGTATCAAAGCATCATAAACTTAGAAATAAAGTGAATGAAAAATGTGAAAGACCTCTACACTAAAATATATAATGCATTGTTGAGAGAAATTAAAGAAAGCAAATAAGTGGAGAAATCTACATTCATGGGTTAAAAGACTCAATATTGGTTCCATCTTTATCCTCAGATTGATCTAAGGATTCAACACAATCCCAATCAAAATCCCAGCAGATTTCTAAAAGAAACTGACAAACTCATTCTAAAATTCTTATAAAATGCAAATGATTTTGAATTAGAAGAACAATCTTCAATGAAGAAGAACAATCTGCATAAATAACAATCATGATTGAGAAGAACTAAGTGAGAGACTTTATACTATCTGATTTTGACTTACACTCATCTAGCTACAGGAATCAAGAAAGTGTGTATTGGTGTAGGGATAAATATATTAAATGGAACACAATAGAGTTCAGAAATAGACCCACACTTACATGGTCAGTTGATTTGCAATAGAAGTGTCAAGGTAATTGAATAGGAAAGGAAATTCAATAAATGGTGCTGGATCAACAGAATAAACAATAAAATTAACCCTGACCCCATCTCATTCCATATGCAAAACTTAGATGAAGCATATATCTAAGTGTAAAAGCTAAAACCATAAGGCTTCTAGAAGAAAACATGAGACTATTTTCACAACCTTGGGATTAGGCAAAATTTCTTAGGACACAAAAAACACTATCAATTTTAAAAATAGATACACATTAGATTTCACCAATATTAAAAGATACCATTAAGAAAACAAGTCAATATTCAGAATAAAATACTTACAAAAATGACTCTCATAAAGATTATATATTTTTTAATACTCCTACAAATCAACAATAAAAAAGAAAACAATCCAATTTTTTAAATGAGTAAAAGTCTTCAACAGAATTTTTAAATTATTACTTAAGAAAATACAGAAATGGCCAATAAGCATATTAAATGGTTCTCATCATTAGTCATCACAGAAGTGTATGCTAAAACCACAATAAGATATCATTTCACACCCACTAAAATGGCTAAAATTAATTAAAATTAAAATGGCTAAAACATAGTATCAAATGTTTATGAGGCTATGTGGAGAAATTGGAACTCATACATTTTTGGTCAGAGTGAAAAATGATGTAACCCCTTCAGAGAAGTGTTAGGTTCAATTTCTCACAAAATTAAACTATAACCAGTAATCCTTCTGCTAAGTGTATAACCTAGAGAAATGAAAACATGTGCCAACAAAAAGACTTTAACAGTTTATAGTAGTTTTATTCATAATAACTCCAAACTAAAAACAACTCAAATGCTATCCACAGAAAAATATTGGATAAACAATTTGTGTGGTTATATTCGCATAATGGAAGAGCAACAAAAAAATAATAAACTTTCTTTATACCCAACAACATGAATAACTTTAAATACATCCTATTTAATGAAAGGAGCCAAACACAAAAGAATACACAGAGCATGATTTCAGGTATACAGAGTCCCAAGATAGAAAACTAATCTGCAGTGTTAGAAATCAGGAAACATTTGCTTTTGATGGGAGAAGTCAACTGGAATGTGGCACAAATAAACTTACTGGGTGTTAGAAATAGTCTACATTTGCAGTGATGATATTTGTGTGCATAAATTTGTCTAAGGCCATTTGGCTGAAGGCTTAAAAACTATATAAATTGTTGTATATAATTTATATCTCAGTGAAAAACATTAAGTCCAAAATCATCACTGTCAGTTTTTAAATTAAGGCTGGACCTCTGGACAAAGAGCTATAAAGGTCAAAAGATGTCAGTGAGAAGCATTTTTGATGAGTCATCACCAGGATGTACTGTTTTATGGCAACTATGTGTACTAATACATATTGACTAATTTCCTCCCCAAAGGCCTCAAAATTAAGTTATTCTGCTCCTCTACAAAAAATATCCTCATTATTTCTATATAGTATCTAATTCCTTCAGAATCCTTGGGCTAAAGTGAATTGTTTACTTGTATTACATTCTAGATTGTATTATATTCTACATCATTAATGTAGACCATATGAAAAGGGCATTAAATAAATACTGCCACCATGTTACCTCACCACTGAAACATAACTCATATACTTCATAAATATATTTTACGGCTATTTAATTGTACATATGCTTATGCACGATGCATATAAACTGAGGCATATCAAGTTTTACCATTTACTTTAATCACTTGGGGAGCTTGTTAAACATATGGATGCCTTAGCCCTACCCATTAGCTTCAGATTGCAGGGCAAGGAAAGGGCCAAACATTTAAAATAAAATAAAGTAAAAAGCTTCCCATAGGCTAATGTCCACCAAAGTTCTAGAAATTCTGGTATAAGGCAATGCAGAAATGATAAGAAAAGAAAAAAAAACCTCCTATTCCCCCAGTAGAGAAGTAAATTAGCAACCCCAAATAGGAAAGCATAACTCAGAGAATCTCTACAATCAAAAATTTCTAAAGATTGGCTACTCAGAAAGTAGTCAGGCAACCTTAGCATCCCCAATTTTCAAATGTTAATATGCATACAAATCTGTTAGAAATTCATTAAAATGCACATTCTAATTCAGTAGGTTTGGTTTACCACCTAAGATCGTTCATTTGAATGAAGGCCTCTAAAGGAATATAGGAACATATGCCATCTTTCAGCACAGAAAATTCTGTTTTGGAAAAATTTAAATTTTTAATGCTAAATAAAGAGCTCTTTGTGGACAATGAAAAAGGAAATTACTTTTAACAAAATGTAGGAATGTAGGAATTTAAACTGAGCTCACCTGCTAATGAGGAATATATACTAGACTAACTATCCATCCACCAGGCAATCCAGATTATAGATTTAACACTGCCCCCAACCCACTACAATTTCATATCTTTCTTATAGTGTTCTAGTGTTCAAAAAAAAGGAGATGAAACTGGAGATCTGTAATCTTCCTTTCAACTACAGAGATAATAATCCATATTCTACAGCCTCATAGGATTATTGTGATAAGGAAAATTTACATTGTACAGTGTGTGAGACAACACTATGTCATTTAATCTCGGCAAGTGTTTGAGGAAAATAAGGCTGACTCAGAGAACACGGCTTGCCTCTAAGAAACAGACTCACAACTTACACTCAGGTTCTCTCTCTCCAGAATTCTTTCCACTCTATTCATTCAATGACAAACATTTATCAAGTACCTATTATGTGACAGATACTCTTTTAGGTGCTGGGAATTCAGAAGTGACCTAGATAAGCTAGATAAGGAATCTGCTTTCGTGGAGTTTATGTGCCAGGTTTTAAATATATGATTGAGTGAGATCATTTCAGATAGTGGTGGGTGCTATAAAGTAATGAAAACAATAATGTAAACTTGGGCCAGGAGCAGAAGAAGAGCTGCTTTCAATTTGGAGCTCAGAGAAGGCATCTGGAAGGATGACCTGTGAGCTGACACTTGAAGGAATGTGAAGGAGCCACCCTTGCCAGGAATTGGGAACCAAACTTTCCTCTGTGGATGGAGCAAGTTTGCTTGTTCTAGGAACAGAAGGAAGGTCAGTGAAGGAGTGAGGGAGGAAGAGGAGGAAGGGCAGGAGCTACAGGGAGGTAGCAGGACCCCACGGGGTATGTTACATTTTGAACTGTTTCCCTTAAATGCAAAGTGAATCCATGGAGGATGTGAAGCAGTTGTGCATCATGATGAGGTTTTCACATTGAGTAGAGCATCCCACTTTCAAAATCAAAGAGCTGTCTAAAATTTAAGAATTAGTGGTTTCTCAGAGAAATGCGATCAATTGATAATTATCCTTTTAATTTTCATCTCTCTTCCATATCCTAAATTTATCTGTCATATCATATCCCACTGCCACTGTCACTAATATTTTATTAAAATCAAAATAAATACTTGTAAGTCAGTTTCTGAGAACAGTGGGTACAAATGAAAGCAACTTCCTTGTCTCCTTGCAATGAATGCAACTTTCATTGGGTCCACCAGCTGGAAAGGCATGGAAATTCGCATGAGGAGCCACCAGGAACACATAAAAGCTTTGAAAACGAGGGACTGTCAGGAAAAATGCCATCTCAAAATGTGGCTGCTGAGCTTGGTTGTAAAACCTTCAAGTAAATTTGAAGACTAAAAACAGTCCCCTCTTGAGACACTAATACTCGTGCTTTTTTATATGCTCTGTCTTTGAACTAAATTGTAAAATAGAAAAAGGTGGGGAAACTGAAATTCTGGTTCTCACATTTTTACACACACACACACACACACACACACCTATTGTGTTCTATATTTTTAACATTAAGGTGGTAGGAGGAAGCATCAATTGGGACAGGTAGAATTGAGAAAGGCAAAATGCTGGCAAACCAGTGAAAGAATTAAGAATGGGTTCATGTATGTATGTATGTTTGTAAAGTTTGGTTCGTTTGAGTGATCATTAAAACAACAGAACTAAACGTAATTTTTGGAATTTCATAGGTCAAAATATGCCCCCCAAAATATGTAATTAATCAATGCCACCTTGATTGTGTAAACAGTTCATGGTCAACTAAACAACTGACATTTGTTATCATAATTCTCTAAACAAAAATCTAATATGGTAGCCAGACAGGTAAATATAAATCCCCATTTTACAGACAGGAGGCTAAGGGATTCCAAGAAGCTATTATTTTACATTTTGCACAGTTTGCTCTCACACTGCAGAGTGAATGACTGCTTTCTTGATCTGTTTATAGAGTATATCACATAGCATCCATTAAAGCTGCACAATAAAAAGTGAATGGCGGTAACTTTGTAGAGTTATTGTAGTCTGGTGGAGAGGTTTAAAATCCCATCTCTTCTTTAGAAGCCATAGCAGCTTCTAAATATTCAAGCAATGAAAAAATATACATGTCTGTGTAATCATGTGAAATGAGACCATTAAAAAATAGTCAAGAAACATGGAGTACAGTCTACTTTATTTGCCTATGCCAGCAAATCCACTAAAATCAGGCCATTGGATCCTGTTAGTAATTTTATGCTGTGCTTATAAATATAGCTCTATTTCCTATCCCTAAATTCTTTTTATATTAACATATATTAACCTAATTTTTATTTTTTTTTCTTAACTCAGCTCTAATTTTTACAATAAAGTATCAGGAAAGCAAAGACATCACTCAGAAAGGGAAAGCTAATAACATTTTGATCTTGAAACTCAGGTCAAATTGTTCTCCAACTTCCTAATCTTCCAATTCTTCTATGATACACAAAAAAGAATGCTGGATAACAAGTCATGCAATGTGAGTTCCAGTCCTAGCTGTGCCTTGTTTACCTGCTTAGAAAATAAAATGTAAGCATTTGCAAAGCTAAATAGCAATACAGGATAATAAATGGAAAATAAATGGATAGATAAAAGAGGAGCTGGGGTGAAAGAAAATGGGTAGAAATAAGCAATTAATGTTCAAGTGATATGAAGAAAATCATCAATAAGCAACTCTAGCACTCCAATTATGATTTCTAAATACCATTTCCCATCAAAAGAAATGAGGCTGTTTAGGGAGAATAGCAGATTCCAGATTTGGGAACATGAGACATGAGACAGAGAAATCTTGTCATTCTAAAAACAAGGAATGTCTCAAAAGCGACTGGGATTAGATCAAAAGGACCCAAGAGCTAAGTTGAGGGGCTCCCATGAGCTAAAGAGAAAACCATCTGATCATTAAAAATAATAGTTACTACAATGAATTGATGTACAACAATTGACTAAACCTATGAGTTCATGATGATAAATACAAAAAACAAAAAACAACCATTGGTCACCTTTGGAGGTTGCTAGGGTACAAATAAAGAAAAAGAATCAAGCATTTGTCCTACTTTTCCTACATGGATAATACTTCAGGGTAATAAAACAGTTAATGATAAATGCCAGAAGAATATAATTAGAATTAGAAAATCATATTTTGCAACCACTAATGAAATATTGATGTAGGCAAGGATCACCAGTGTGCCGATATGACTGGGTGAAAGGTTAGAGAGGAAATCAGGACAGATGCATTACTTGACTACACCTGAACCCACTCACCTTCCTTAGCATCATTAATGTAGAATAAGACGTATGTTCCTCCAGACATGACCTAATAAGAGCACATGTCCCTCTGTGAATAATTTTTTTTTTTTTTTTCGGTACGTGGGCCTCTCACTGTTGTGGCCTCTCCCGTTGCGGAGCACAGGCTCCAGACGCGCAGGCTCAGTGGCCATGGCTCACGGGCCCAGCCGCTCCATGGCATGTGGGATCTTCCCGGACCGGGGCACGAACCCGTGTCCCCTGCATCGGCAGGCAGACTCTCAACCACTGCGCCACCAGGGAAGCCCTGTGAATAATTTTTGGTCAATAAAAAGTAACACCTGAATCTACTCAATTCTCTGTATCTGCCCAGTTATAAGAAATTCAGGCATCTATTAATAATGACACCAAGAGGATGAAATCAGCGAAAGTGAAAACTTGTGCAATTAATATATAAGTGGCAAGAAAATAAAAGTAAGGGGACTTAAATTAAATGCAGTTGTGGACTCTGCTGGAATCCTGATTTAAACAACAAACTGTAGATATTTTTGAGACAGAGAAAATTGAACATGGACGGGGTATTAGATGATATGCACCATTTTTAAAAATTCATTGGGTGTGATGGTAGCATGGTGGGTTTTTTGCTTTAGCTTCTTAGGTGTTTGAAGAAAAAAAGATATAATAAAAGTATCAATATAAACCACCCAGTGGGGAAAATATTTGTTACAGATATAATCAACACAAAATTGTATCCAGAACACAAATTGTCTATTCTAAATGTTTTCTAAGATGAATAGTAAACCCAGTTTGTTTTGTCTTATTCTTACTTTAAATCTTTTTAATGGCCAGAGTTTACTAAAAAATATGCCACGAAATTCCTAGGTGAGGCTAATAGCAGCATTGTACTAACAGAGCATGTGTGATAGTAATGCAAACACCAGCCATGGCAGGGAAGAAAGCAATATATTGAAGTATTTACCTCCATTCAAAAAAAGAAAAAAACCCTCATCTAGTTTGCAGTGTTTCTACTCCAAACTAATTAACCAAATTGGGGGTAGGGATTGGGAGAGCTGTAGCTTAAATGTATATGTGATATGCATAGTAATTAGTGTAATTATCCTCCCTTTTTTAAAACAAATGCTATTTCAGTGGGTCATTCTCTGAAAATTCAAATTTATTTTTCTTCATTAAGTTGCCCCCCTCTCACAGTTACTAGTTTCAAATTAAACTAATTTAAAGCTGCCTAATTAATAAAATACCTTTATACTTTTATCAAAACTCAGTGACTGTTTATGCTCACATCAGCAATTCTAAGCATCATGCTATATGAGTAGTTATTTTACTGATTTTTCTAATCAAGTTTGATGAGTTTCAAAGATTGTGAAATGGTCAAGTGAACACTGGAGAAAAGGATGGCACCAATTCAAATTTCCTGGAGAGTTTAAGAGACTTGGTTTAACCTGAATAATTTACTCCTAAATCATTCTTAATTCTAAAAGAATTAGTGCTAAGCATTTCATTAACATTCCTTATACTCAAACTGTAGTTATGATACACTAGAGTGTTTCCTGGAAATGCATTATAGTAACTTGGGGCCTCATATAATTGATATGTACTGTGTACTTAGGTTCATTTTTAAAGATTTAGATCATTATTCTTCTATTTCGAATTATCATGGCTCTATGACTGCTATTGAGAGTTAACCACTGATATATGTTAATCTTAATTGCTAGTCAGAAACAGAGCCCCTCACAAAATAATATTTCTATAATGAATATGAACCACTTAAGTGATTTTATACTATAGTTTTGCTACAAATACAATAACTGATCCTACTCTGAGGTATTCTAGGTTTACAGAAGAAATTCTAGTTTTGTTAGACAAATAACACGTTGATAAAGACAGCAGTTAAGTAGAATATGATTATAATTACCTCTCTGAACTTACAGTTTTTCCCTTTCAAGGAAAACAACTAATCACAGAAAATAAAAATGTGTGACACTTAGCATGGAACCCAAGAGAAGACACAGGGAAAAACTAAAATTTAAAGTCATTGGCAAAGAAACAAAATATCACCAAGGAAAAGGCACACACCAAAAAAAAATAGGCAAAGGATAAACACAAAGCACCCTTGTCATCTAATTTAATACAGTACTTAAAGTTCTTAGTGATCTCTAAGAATATGTTGTATAAAGATGTTACACGCATAGTTTCCATAGTTAGATATTTCTACAGTAGCTTATCGAAGCATGAGAAAACAAAGGATATATACTCAAACATTAATAGAATTATCTTTATCCATTAATGATGTATACCTATCTGCTACAAATCAATGAGTGAAAGCATTATGTGGCTTAAAAATAGTAGACTGGGTGTTGGAAGCCAATATTTAGCCTGATTCTGCCATCATAAGAATTTAAGCAAGAGAGAAAGAAAAAAATCAGCTGGAACTGCTCCCTGGGACTTGGTTTCTTTTCTATAAAAAGAAAAGGATTGACCAGTCTGAAATTCTATGCATCTGTGATAATCAGCAAAATCAATTTACATGTATTCTTTTGTGTTTTTTTAATATTTTTATTTATTTATTTATTATTTTGGCTGCACTGGGTCTTAGTTGCAGCATGCAGGATCTTCGCTGCGGCATGCAGGATCTTTAAGTTGCAGCATGCAGACTCAGTTGCAGCTTGCGGTTAAACAAAAGTATAATTATACCATTGCATTGCTGCTTTACAAAAAAATCATAGACATTTAAGAAACAAGTATCAGAACCAAGATACTATATTCCAGTGCATAAAATACAAATATGCAGTGTTGATTAGATACAGTTTAAAGTTCACCATGTAGTAAATAGTGCTTTCACTTACAATTATTCATGATTACTCTCATCCACCTCATCGTTCCTTGTCTGAGCTCCTCCCAACCAGTAACATCTCCAACTTCACTAATGGTTTTCTGTGTAGAAGACTCATCTCTCCAACTAGTATGTGTACTTAATGCAGGGCTGGTAGTCAAACCCTGGTCCACCAATCACTAGCTTGGGCATGTTCTCAAACACTGCTTAGTCAGTTTCTTCATCTGAAACAAGAAACACCCCTTCTAGGACTATTGTAAAGATTAAATGAGATAGTAAATCTCTCACTCATGTGAGGTTAAATAGCGAGTCACAAGCACTTTACATTTCACTCTTTACCCTCCCTAGATTCCTAATTACAAACAAGAAAGTATTTTACTTATGTTTTTTGTATCCTGCAGAGCCCTCAACAGCACTAAGTTCTCAGAAGGCACTGAAATATTTGTAGCATAACTGACTCAATAAGAATTTATTGAGAATAAACTTGTGTCAGGATTTGGGGTAGACATAGGGAGAAAGTAAAAATGAACAAGAATGTTACAGCTCTTTCACTGGAGATTTGTAAATCAGCTAGATACTACATAAGGATATTAGAAGTATGAAGTAATTTTCACATAACTTGGAACAATTTTAACTAGAGGTTGACCAGAGTATTTAAAAATACAATACAGAAATAACAAAAATGCATATTAATACCTAAACAGGAAAGATTTGAGGTTATAGCCATTGTTTATAACCCTAGATGAAAGTCCCTTAGAGTTAAACTCTAATGAGCAAAAAGTGAATTTTTGTCTAATTGGAAACCTGTTTTCTTTTTCTTGGAGCAGGACTCACAGGAAAAACATTGCAGCGATTCAAGTTCCGTGATAAAGGAGAAAAAACAAAATGGGTTTTCATAGACAGGATGAAATCATGTTTCCATAGAAACCCTGAAATGGTTTGTTACAGCCCAAATTAAGTTGGCAATTTTGGCTAATTTCAACTATAAAAATAAATGTGGCAACTTAAAAAAATTCATCCCATCTTATCATGAATATCATTTTCAAATAATATTTAAATACATAGAAATCACCTCACTGGATTAAAGACATATCTTTAAATTTCTTTAATCATTACCAACTTCACCTGGCAAATATATCATTTAAACTGGAAACAAATCCAATGAACTAACTTGTGCCAGAATAAACAGAATCTAGAATATGGTTCTCCTCTGATTCTAATTTTAGAGCAAGAACAAGGACAAAGACTTCCTCTACTACAGACTAGCAGAGTCTGTGGGTTTAATAGCTTTCACTGAATCATGATAACCAAAATAGACTCACAATCCTATCCCAAACAGCAAGGCTACTTTTTTTCATTTAGATTATTTTCTTCAAATTAGAGATCCATTTGATCACGGGCATATTCAGCCACAAATAAGTCACCAAAATGTTTACATTTTATAGTAATGATTTTAAAAATATTTTTGTCCTATTTTTTACTTTCATTAAAGGCTTTACTCTTATTTAAGGACTTCACTGTCATACAGGGATTGGCCCCAGCCTTTGAATTTGCTTCTTATGAATTTCTTTTGCATGACTCTATGCTTTCAGACATAAGTCAGAAGAGTCAAAGCCCAGGCAAATACGTACCCAAACAATCAACTCTGAATGTACACACTGCTATATATAAAATAGGTAACCAACAAGGACCTACTGTATAGCACAGTGAACTCTGATCAATACTCTGTAATAACCTAAATGGTAAAAGAATTTGAAAAAGAATAGATGCATGTATATGTATAACTGAACCATTTTGCTGCACATCTGAAATGAACACAACATTGCTAATCAACTATAAAAAATATTTAAAAGAAAGAAAGAAAGAAAAAGAAAGAAAGGAAAGAAAAGAAAAGAAAGAAAAAAGAAAGAAAGAAAGAAAAGAAAGAAAAGAAAAGAAAAGAAAGAAAGAAAGAAAAAGAAAGAAAGAAAGAAAGAAAAGAAAGAAAGAAAGAAAGGGAAAGGAACCTGTCCAGTCACACAACCTAGCTCAGCTCTTCACCACATCCAGTAACCAGCTCACAATCATACGTAACTAAAGTTGAGCCTTCTAGGCTTTATCCACCCAACAATTTCAAAGCTGGGAAACTAACAATTAATTCTCAAAGGATCACTCTTCCCTTGACTGTCTTGCATGCATGCTCCTTTCTCTCCTTCCCTTCATGGCCAAGTGTCATGAGCAAGGTCTTCATCTGTTTTCCTCCATTTCCCCACCTCCTGCTAAAGCTTCACCCACTACAATCCAATGTCTGACTCCAGTGTGCTACTGCTACACTGCTCCTGTCAAGGGCACCAGTGATTTCCTAATTGCCAAAGTAAATCAACTCTCTCTGGCCATCTTTCTTAACCTCTCTGTGTTAGGCTCATACAGGTGTTTTTTGGTTTTTTTTTTTTTTTTAACTTTCTCCCTAAGTCTTCCTGACATCATTCACCCTGGGAGTGACTTATTTCTAGACTCCTCTGAGAGTCCCTCCTACTATCCACTGTGTGTTTAGGTTCCTGGAGTTTAGCCAGAGTCTCTACATTTCTTATTCTGCAAACTCTCACTGGAGAAATGTATCCTCCCCTACAGCTTTAACATCCACTTTGATACCACTGGATCACAAATGTTTATCTCCAGAGCACACTTCACTCTTTCATTCAAGAGTTCATTTTTAAATAATTATATCCGAAAGTCTAGTGAACATCAACTTTTATACAGCGACATGCATCTCAGTTTCAAAGTTTCAACAAATCTTGAAGGGAGCTCAAAACCTATTCCTGAAAAATGGCTATTGTCTTTCTATTCTCTATTCAAGTAATGACTCTACTATTTACCCAGCTATCCTAAATCAGAACCATGAGTATCTTCCCAAAGCTATTTTCTGTCCATCCTCTCTCACAACAAATAAAAAATACCTCAAGGGCTTCCCTGGTGGCGCAGTGGTTGAGAGTCCGCCTGCCGATGCAGGGGATACGGGTTCGTGCCCCGGTCTGGGAAGATCCCACATGCCGTGGAGCGGCTGGGCCCGTGAGCCATGGCCGTTGAGCCTGCTCGTCCGGAGCCTGTGCTCCACAATGGGAGAGGCCACAACAGTGAGAGGCCCACATACCGCAAAAAAAAAAAAAAAAACCTCAAGACTCTATACTCTACATCCACTGTCACTGTTGTAGGCTTGGGGTTTATCATTTCATATCCACCATACTACTGAAATAGATGCAGAAGAAACATTTGGGAATTTCAATACATTCATTATATTGAAATATACAATACCCATTCCTTATTTTAAAATAAAAAGACAAGTTTTTTTTAATATGACAAAGCCAAAAACCATTAGGAACCATAATAATTAATGGTAAAATGTTAGAAGAATTCTCTTTGAATAAAGTCAGAAGTAATACAAGGAGGCCTGCAATCATCTCTGTTTAGCACTTAGACATTCTATCTAAGAAACTAAGATAAAAATAAAGTGTAAGGTTTGAGAAAGAAAATTATCAACATTATTAGGGGAAGTTACCTAAATTTAAAAATCTCATAAAAATAATTTAAAATAACAACAAAGTTCAGCAAATTTGTTGCATACAAAACTGAGCTTTTTAAAATCAAATACCATCCCTTATTCTAGCAGCAAGAAATTCAAAAATGTATTTTTGAAGACTTTATTCACAGTAGCAGCAAAAATAATGGCACATCTTGGTGAATAAGACAAAATTACAATTGAAGGACAAAATGTTCTAAATATATGGAAAAATAAGTGCATTCATATGGCAAGACTTAATATAAAGGTGACAGATTTTCCCTCAAATTAATCTATAAGTTCAATGCAATTCTCAAGACTGTAATACGGAAGAACAAATCTGACTCCACATTAGATCTGTTCTCTTGCTTGTGCTTAGTCATGCTGGCTCTGCACCTTTTGTAAAAGAATGTTGCCAATAGCCTGAAATATACAGGATAGCCTATTCTCAGGGCTCTGACCTTTAAGGGTCCATTCATACAGAGATAAAAAGTTGCAGAACAGAGAATAATATTTGTCTCCTTGGAGGTTTGCAGGAACATTGTGACCTGACCTACATGGACAGCTGCAAGAACAAAGGATTCCTACACCAGGAAGTTTGCAACAAACAACCACACCCCTCCCTCACCTTGCCTTTAAAAACACTTTGTTGAAACTCTTTGAGGAATTTGGGGTTTAGGGGGCATGATCCACCTGTCTCCTTGCATGGCCTTGCAGTAAACCTTTCTCTGCTCCAAACTCAGACGTTTTGGCCTCACTGTGCACGGGGCACATGAACTTGCATTTGGTAACATGAGTTCCTAGAGGGCAAGGTTTAAAACCACTAATTCCCTAAACCACACTATGCTTTACATGTTAGAGGCCATCAGTTAATATTTTGATGGCTCATCCACCACTGGTATTGAGTTTTATTTGTTTTCAAAATGGTGATAGATTTATGCTAATCCCCCTGCATCTTCTGAGATGATTTCTTTTGGGGTCACACATCCATGGAACGATTGGCTAGGACAGAGTGTACAGAATGCAGTTGTGGAGGGCAACAAAGTCAACTGGCACATGGGACATTTTCCCACACCAGTGGCCATGTTCCAACCAACCAACCTAGCCAGCCCAGATACCATCCAACTCCACAGAGAAGATCAACATTATTATTTTTAGAGAAGAATTTATTTTTATAAAATGTACACTTTAGCTTTGAAATTGTAAACCAACTAGAGCCAAAAGGTAATACAACAAAATACAAAAACAGAAAAAAGATATCCATTCCCTATTCACATACACATAAACTTCCTTTTTGGCCCAGGATGACTTAAAACCCAATCCACACTAGGATGACTCAAAGAAATGCTGAGAATCCCATTCTCTCTCCTTCTACTCTGTGCTCTGTTATCCCAATAATTCCCATTGGAATACTCACAGAGCCTCTTGACCACAGTCAACCTCACACAGATGTGAGGGTGGACGGTTGGACGTAGCCAGTGCTGGGTCAGCATTATTCACTGCCTCTGACTATAGTAAGATTCCAGTTCAAGTCCCATCCCTAACCACCTGCAGAGTCTTGAAGCTATATTTTCTTAACATTATCAAAACTTTTTTTTTTTTTTTTTTTTTTGCGGTACACATCGGCAGGTGGACTCTCAACCACTGCGCCACCAGGGAAGCCCTGTCAAAACTTCTTAACACATGAGAGCTAAGCTGCATTCTTCCACATGTTTGCATTTGTAAACAAAAAACCTGTTAAATTATGAAATCATTTGCCTCAACATTTTTCATATTTTTATTTTTTATATTTTAAAAATTTTATTGAAGTATAGTTGATTTACAATGTTGTGTTAATTTCTGCTGTACAGCAAAGTGATTCAGCTGTACATAAATATATTCTTCTTTTTTTTGTGCAGTATGTGGGCCTCTCACTGTTGTGGCCTCTCCCGTTGCGGAGCACAGGCTCTGGACGCGCAGGCTCAGCAGCCATGGCTCACGGGCCCAGCCGCTCTGCGGCATGTGGGATCTTCCCGGACCGGGGCACGAACCCGTGTCCCCTGCATCGGCAGGCGGGCTCTCAACCACTGCACCACCAGGGAAGCCCCCATAAATATATTCTTTTTCATATTCTTTTCCATTATGGTTTATCATAGGATATTGAATATAGTTCCCTGTGCTATAAGGTAGGACCTTGTTGTTTATCCATCCTATATATAATAGTTTGCATCTGCTAACTCCAAACTCCCAATCCATCCCTCCCCTACTCCCCCTCCCCTTGGCAACCACAAGTCTGTTCTCTGTATCTGTGAGTCTGTTTCTGTTTCATATTATTTTTAAAATTGCAAGATAGTCATTTCTTTCTGAAAATTAAGAACATAAGAAAATAAATTTGTGTATTTAGAAGAAGAGCCCTAATTACATATTCCAAAGCAACTTACAAGTATTTCCTACATTAATCAAACATATCATACTCAGTGGTACACATATTCTTCAAATGTGTGAGTTGTTATAAAAATATGGCCAGTCCATTTTTTAAGGTGTAGAGTTTGAGTATCAATTATAAAATATATTAAGTTCCAAAATAAGAAGAACTAGTGTTGGAGAATAGTCTCAAAAGTGATCGAAGTATGATGTTAGTTTTTTAATTAATATGAGATTTCTATGAATGGACACTATTTAAGTTTCACTGAATGGTGTCTTCTATCTGGACTCTATTTGGTGGGGTCCCACGGCTGGGTCATCTGAAGACAAATTACTATTGAAGTCCAGAGTTTATCTCAGTTAACTTAATCACAAGGTTAGAATAGAAATCCAGTCCAACTGTAGGCACCACAGCAGTGACAACCAAGGATTGACTTTTCCCAGACACTCAGAAGACTATGCATTAAATACATTGAATGAACAAGAAATTCCCTAGGAAGGGAAAAATAAAGGGAATGGCCCTTAAGAAAAATTAACCAAAGGACTGAAAGGTACTAGAAAGTCCCTCATACCCAATTTCATTGGTTTAAGAAGTTGGAACTCAACGAGGTTAAATATTCTAACCAATATTAAATGCAGTGACAGAGCCAACATCAGAAACTGTGTTCCCAAATAGGGTTCTCCCCAATCTACCATACTGCCCCCCTTAACTGGGAAAAGGTTCAATATTCTTGTTCTAGAAGCAACCTGTAGGAGTCAGACTATGGTTTATACACCTGCAGTATCTCAAAATACCTCAAGAAAACTCCACCCATTCCTTAAGACTGAGCAGAAACATCTCACTCTAACCCAGGCTCTGCCAAGCATAAGATCCCTGATCCTCCTGGTCACAGGGCCCCTCTAAGAGCTGGAGGCCACAGGTGCATCCAGAGATAGGAGGCAATCCTAGACCATGAGGACCAAAGGTGATAATCTTAGTTTCTCATATGGTGACATGCTATACAAAGTATTATATATTCTGCATCCCCAAATGAGAAGATACCCAGTCCTTGATCTGTACTATAAAACTATCTGAATACAATTTAGTACCTTTTTCTTTAAAGAAGAATGCATTAAAAACATTTATAGGATCTTCCCTGGTGGCGCAGTGGTTGAGAGTCTGCCTGCCTATGCAGGGGACATGGGTTCATGCCCCGGTCCGGGAAGATCCCACATGCCGCGGAGCGGCTGGGCCCGTGAGCCATGGCCACTGAGCCTGCACGTACAGAGCCTGTGCTCCACAATGGGAGAGGCCACAACAGTGAGAGGCCCGCGTACCACAAAAAAAAAAAAAAAAATTAGAACACTAGCTTGGTACAAAATATTAGAAAGGTACCCAAACTTTTCTAAGGTACCATGCTTTCAAAGTACAGAGAAAACATACTTGATGAATATTCAGTAGTTTTATATGTCTAACTGTTCTCTAATATTATTTCCAGGCATAAAAGTAAAAAAAAAGCAGTTTCTTTGTAAAAAAAAGAAACTGTAAGTAAAACATCAGAATAACTTCATGAAAGTTGTTCATCGTATCATTATTTTGTTCTTAGTACCTTTCCCAACACCTCTTAAAATCAAAAGCTTTTCCTTAAATTAACTGTGCAATAAAATCACCATATGGGTTGTCATTGCTATAGATCTACAAGGTAACATCTCCCTCTTAGATGGAAATAAAATGCATCCCTCATCCATTTCAATCACAGAGAAAACACCAGATATATAGTACTCTGTAGCTCCTATCACCATTTTAAAATAATTGTTTTGGGCTTCCCTGGTGGCACAGTGGTTAAGAATCTGCCTACCAGGGCAGGGGACACGGGTTCGAGCCCTGGTCTGGGAAGTCTGCTGTGCACCACAACTACTGAGCCTGCGCTTTAGAGCCCACGAGCCACAACTACTGAGCCCATGCACCTAGAGCTCATGCTCCACAACAAGAGAAGCCACTGCAATGAAAAGCCCACACACATCAATGAAGAGTAGCCCCCACTGGCCGCAACTAAAGAAACCCCGTGCACAGCAACAGAGACCCAGTGCAGCCAAGGATATTAATTAATTAATTAATTAATTTTAAAAATAAAATAATTGTTTTTCCTTGTATGAAGTGAGGGTTGTTACATAACTTCTCGAAATGTCTTTTAATTCTTGGAGTATTATGTCTCCTTTCTTTATGTTGCATATAGTATAAAATATTGAGCACATCTGTTTGGGGCTTTTGAACTGGTATTTTCTATTTCATATTTGTTTTTAAATCTTGGAATTGTATTATTTTCAGAAGTAACACTAAAGGGATTCTCCTTCTTGTGCTGTCTTTATCTCAGACATAAGTTTAGTATTTCTATCTGTCCACATAAAGCGGGAAGAAAAAAATTAAATTGGTTTAGGTTTAAGTATGTATTTAAGTACTCCAAGTGACTGACTAAAATCAGTGATTAGGTTAATGGCAGGGTCATCAAACTGACACTTTACTCTTGGAGAAAAACCATTCTAGAGGAAGGAGGTTGTCCCCATTATAATTTTGCTTTGAAAAGTCAATTTACATGGGCAGAGTTTGCAAGCCAAAGTGGTGAAAGCTGTTACAAACTTAAATCATTTAAGAGAAAGAAATCTGATTTGGTTTACAAAAATGTAATTAGCAAAAATTTCAATACAACATCTATTGCTTTATTGAAGCATATCTATCCTTTGTTATATCATCAGGATAAATTCCATTTCATTACACAATTATGATACACAGTTAAGATTTGTCAAGCAGCTGACCTTTACTGCAATGAATATTTTGCTGATCTATCCACTGAATGGCACTTTATTATTTTTTTCTTGAGAAAACATTTATCAAGTACCTGATTTATTTAATACCTGACATTTACTGAAAAAGCCTGATAAGCACTAAGGTATTATTAAGATGTAGTAATCACATTTTAATCAAAGCACTTAACTGTGTAGAGGAAGTTATTATGAATACATCTTGTTTCTACGATAAAATTAAGAGCTTTTAGGGTATGGGCTGATATGTATCATTTTTTTTTGATTTTTTATAATACTACATAGTAAAGACAATTAATATTGTGTTTATTGTTAAAATATTTGTTAATTTATTCACTCAACAAACATTTATTGCCTGTCTGACTAATGATATAACACATGTATAGTGCATTACATGGCACCTGGCACACAGGGGAATTCGATAAATGTCATGTTAGATGGTAAGATAAATAGCCAGCCATGACTTGTATCAATACTAGGCAAGGGGCACACAATAGATGTACAAAGAAATGTGATGATGTAGAAACAGAAAATATCCTGGGGGAATCCAAGCAAATAACTAACACTAGTTAGCAGAGGGAACTCAGGGAACATATGTGCAAGGAATGAGAGTCATCATCTCAGTATCAAAATACAAAGCAAGTTTAATATCACTGAGTAATACTGTAATAGGGAAGAACAAGTCTGACTCCATATTAGATCTGTTGTGCTGCTTGTGCTTAGTCATGCTGGCTCTGCACCTTTTGTAAAAGAATGTTGCCAATAGCCTGAAATATACAGGATAGCCTGTTCTCAGGGCTCTGACTTTTAAGGGTCCATTCATATAGAGGTAAAAAGTTGCAGAACAGAGAATAACTTTTGTCTCACTGGAGGTTTGCAGGAACATTGTGACCTGAGCTACATGGACAGCTGCAAGAACAAAGGATTCCTACACCAGGAAGGTTGCAACAACCAGCCACGCCTCTCCCTCACCTGGCCTTTAAAAGTGCTTTGCTGAAACCCTTCAGGGAGTTTGGGGCTTTGGGGAGTAAGATTTACCTGTCTCCTTGCATGGCCCTGCAGTAAACCTTTCTCTGCTCCAAATTCTGACATTTCAATATTGTTAGGCCTCCCTGTGTGTCGGGCTCACAAACTTGCTTTCGGTAACAATATCAGTGCTGTCTATGCTTACTCAACCTTACCTAAAATTTCTTAAAGACTCAAGGAAAACCAATCATTTTATGTTTTAGCCAGTAATAGTCTTGTAATACTAAGAAAAATGGAATATTTTATAGAGTCAGAAGGAACACAAGATGTTGTCCACACTCTGCTTGAACTTATTCAAGTACAGGAAAACTTGCTGCCTCCTAAACATCAATCTTTAGACAGTTCTAATTGCTACGAGGTTCTTCCTGATAGTTCCTGAATAATAGCTAACTTCACTGAGCTCCTATAAGAACCAGGCAATGGACTAAGCAACTACATACATTACTTCACTTAATCCTATAAGCCCTTGAAGTAGCAACTATACTATTGATTCCATTTACAATAGCACAGCGTGCCTCAGAGAGATTTTTAAAAACCTAGTCACACAAAGGGAGAACTAAAAGTTTGAGCGAAGTCCCTCTGAGGCCATATGGCCCCTGCTTTCTACCACACCCATCAATGCTGCATTTGAGGCAAAAGTCTGCCTCTTGTTAATTGATATGCTGTGGTTCCTCTTTATGCAGTAAATGCACTGCTATTTATTTAGTCCAGGGTTTCTCAATCACTGGACATTTGGGACCAGATGAGTCTTTAATACGGGGTCTGTCCTATGCATTTAAGATGTTTGCAGCATCCCTGGACTATTACCCACTGGATGCCAGTAGTACCCCCTCCCAAACGTGACAAATACAGGTGTTCCCAGGCAAGGCTAGGGGACAAAATCAACCCCACTGAAAATCACCGATTTAGTCAATACAGGGCTTGTCTCAAGGACTGGCACTTAGAAGACCTTGATGATTGAAACTGCATTTGAACTTTGTAAGTCTCAGATTTCATACTAGGAGTCAACCACCATGTTCATAATCCTTTGCCCAAAGAGTAAAGCAATCGGGTAAAAACACTTTGTTTAAGACATTAAAAAGAATATGTTGGTTAGCCTTTCTGTTTCAGACTTGTCATAAGCTCTATTCTTTTACTATCAGGGTTTCTGGGGTTTTGCTTGTATTTCAGAATCAAATGTTCTTAAAACAGTAGATATGATATTTCAAAAAATAATAATAATTTAAAAGGAAATAAAGAAAACTACCACACACAGTTCCATCGCTTGTATTTGCTTTTCATTTTTTGACCATGAACAAGAGAGTCCTTTTAAAATTGAAAGTATTTTCCTTCTATTTTATTCTGGTTTCACAGACAACTAATTGTAAAACATTATAATAATGTTGCCTATAAGAAATATACTTCACTCACATGATAATGGGGGTTATATTTTTCATGTTTCTCAATCCATACATCTGCAAAGCTTTAAGATATCATGCCTAGAATAAAATTGTTATATTATCTGAGTCTTTAGTATATTTAAAGAGTATAATACAAAAGAGGTACTGCTCTCTACGGAGTAAAGTTTAAGGCATGTAATCCATCTCTGTGATGAAATGCAGATTTCTCCTTGGAAGATGTATTATTCATTTAAATCAGCTGGGTAGGATAGTACTAAACAAAAATTCATC
This sequence comes from Lipotes vexillifer, assembly GCF_000442215.2. Lineage (NCBI taxonomy): Eukaryota > Metazoa > Chordata > Mammalia > Artiodactyla > Lipotidae > Lipotes > Lipotes vexillifer. The sequence continues at coordinate 2,386,217 of NW_006798913.1, read as the reverse complement.
TGATTACATTTAAGGTTCAGAAAAAATCATGTACAAAAAGATTCTCTGGCTTTGAGCCTAGAGGATTTTCGTGTGATTGCCAATTGGATATATTTTCATTCAGTTTAAGCCCATTTTTTTTTTTCAAAAAAAGGGACTCTCAGAGGTTTTGGAGGAATTTCAAAGTGGATCACACAGATTAGAGTTACCATATTTCAAAAAACTAAGCTTACTTGATGACTTTGGCAATGGTAGGTGAGTGAACTACAGTAATTCTATGTCCTTTCCTTTTTCCATCCTTTGCATTTTTGTTCTTATACCAAAGAGATCCCACGTGAGTGGCTCATATTTTTATTATTTATTTATTTATTACTTTTTTATTTTTTACAATTTATTTTTGAGAGCTTTTTTTGTTTTGTTTTTTTGCCACACTGCATGGCATGTGGAACTTCCCCAACCAGGGATCGAACCTGTGCCCCCTGCAGTGGAAGCGCAGAGTCTTAACCACTGGACCACCAGGGAAGTCCTTTATTTTTCATTAAATGCTGCGAAGGTACATATTGAGGAAAGATATATCCTTGGTCTATTCAGAATAAAAAAACTGTTGCAATCCCTAGCTAAGCTATGGTGTGGCCAGTCATCTCTGGCATAAAGAGTAGTCCTACCAATATTACTTTCCATGATAATCAATCCATGTATTAGTTGTGTTCATTTGAAGAAAGGTTGACGGTGACAGTAACACAGTGGAAGGGAGGACAGTAACATGTTTTCTTCTATACTCTTTGCTTCTTTAATTATAATCTTGATTTTATCTTTCCCTTTCTACTGAAGTGTATGTGTCCTCCATGAAGGCAATATGAAGGAAAAGGCCTGTAATTTCTTATTTTATATTTTTATTCATGCTTTATTTGGATGTGATAGGCAGTAGTCTTTATTCTATAACATGCTTTGCAGAAATACTGGTTTATTTGCTTTTCCAAGAAACTAAATCATTAAATTTTAATATAAAATTATATGAAATTCTTCTAGGAATTGAGGTACCAGGTTTATGTCATTTTCTGTATATGTTGGTGAAAAAAGTGCAGTAAAATTTTCTGGAGGCCACCAGTAAATGGTTTCTGGTGCAGTTATTACATTGGTTTTCACAGGTAAATGAATAATTCTAATTTCAAAAACTCTATAACATTTTTAATCAGTGTAAAACTATAGTTGCATAATGTATTCATGGTAAATTACCTTTAAGTCAAAGATACTCAGGAATATGATATCATTAGCCAGTGCCAGAGTAACAAAATGCACCATGGTTCCTCTGGACAATCACCAAAAACATTTCCACCTGATCAGAACTAAATTAATTGATATATATTAAAATTTTGAATTTTAATTTTCAGCTGTAAAGCACTGAAAGACAATTCTGCATGGTGTTTCTATGCCTCTTGAATCAGCTTTTGTCCAGAGTATTTCCAAGGATGCTGGGAATATCTCAAATAGCCTTGGGTGATAGATAGTACCTCCCTCCTGAGATGAGGGGTTTGTTTCCTGACTGGTTTAGTAAAGATGATTTCTTCCTCCAGTACAAATGTTGGGCAAGTTTTCTAGCATCCTTTTTATTCAAAGTATTTCTAAAGCTCAGAGTTCCTCAGCTGTGGCATAAACCACTGTGTAAGCAGCATCTACCTGGGTCCCTCCACATTGCTCTCATGGGACTCAGGGGACCAAGAGGAACCAATGCAAATATGAAGCTCATACTGTCTGCTGTGTTGTAAATAATAAAGTCCTTTATCTCTGACCCAATCTGAAACTATGGCAGACTAACTTCTTAGATTGCATGTAGGGTAAAATCTCAGACTCTTCACAATTTTTGATGTAAGCAGAGTAGACACACAATAATTATTGGTTAAAGAGGCCAAATTACTGTGTCTAACTGAACTCCATTATTTATTATGTAGATTTACAATTTTCTTTAGCAAAGGTATACTTACAGTCTATACTTTTAGGCACAATTAAAACAAAATACACTGACTATTTTAATATTTTTCATTCTGATGTCTACACACTTTATTTCAATAAGTGACTGGTACTTAACAAGTCTCAATCTCTTTGGAACATGGTAGACATAACAAAAAATCATATTTAATACTCAAAAATAGGATTGTTTCTAAAAATCAGCAGATTTGACCAAATCAAAACATAAAAACAGTTGACACTATGGGCTATTGTTTTCCTAACACTGCTCTATTTTACCAAGTCCTTTACTGGAGAAAACACATCAGGATGAGCCATTTGATGAAAATAATGACATATTATTGATAGATTTCATTTGGACAACTATTCTGAAATGTTATAGCTAGTATCCCATTCTATGTAACTCCATTATTTAAATAAACGTATTTAACAAAAAGTACTGCTTTAAACATCACGACTAGTGAACCAAATCACGCCAACCACTTTTCCTAACTCTCTCAGAACTGACAATGATGAAGGATAGCGGGCTCTTGAGTAAGACACCATGCAACATAAATTATAGCATAACCCAACTACTGAAGTCAATAAACAGAGAAAAAAAGACAAAATCCTGACCCTCCAGGATTTTTTTCCTCAAAACTCCAAAAATGATCATTCTAACCACTAAATTTGTTTAAACACCACTGACTCCTTCGAAGCCACAATTTAAATTTTCCCCCCAGAAAACCCTTAAAAGATTCCATTTTCCTTTAACATTATGCAAGTTACAATAAGGCTGCTATTTCAAGCAAACAACTTCCTCTGTACTAAATGACCATTTCTTTAAATCATTTTGAAACCCTGAGCTGACGAGAAACTATCTCACCACTGGGTCAACTGATCACTATTGGTTCAGAACACCTGCCGTTGAGTGAGACAATGACTCAAAGTTTCTGAAACCCTTTACAGAGCTTCACTTTCAGCGGTTGCTACTTGTTCATCAAGTAAGGAAACTGGAAAGCTTTAAGTAGCTAAGTTCTCTGCTCAAGTACAGAGAGAACCTACAGTAATTGGTAGAATGTGGGCAACCAAAACCTACTCTGACCACAGAGCCCTGGCACTTGGCTGCCTCAAGTTGCCAGTTGGGAGAATTTTCAGCTTTTTCCTGGCCAAAGGAGGTACTGTTTTCAGGTACTTAATGAAAAGAAAATCAACTACATTATACAAGAATCTGGTCAAGACTCAGCACAAAAAGACCTTTTTTTAAAAAAGGACTTCAGATGGTAAGAAGGGATCACTAATATGAATCACAGGCAAAATTTTGAAAATTTTAAATATATTCATGGCTTTTAATATTCAAATATATTAATCATTTAACAGAACATCTTATATTTTTCAAGGTGTATATACTTATACAAGTTAGCATCAGTATTATGCCTGCTATTTTGTGCTTTTTTCTGTCATATTTTAAATACTCTTCCCAAGAATAGACAGAGTACAATTACTAAACAGAAATGTTTATATAATACAAATACTAAACAGAATTGTTTAAAGAATCCATATGTCTTGACTTTTACTTTTCAAACCCAACATCCAAAAAGTTACCAATTGTTAATTCACTCACCAAATAGAAAAATACTGAAACAATCAAGCATAGCAGAATACCCAACTGGGTAGCTTCAGTCGAGTCTACACCAAGATCAGTCACTTTGATTCCCTCACCTGGAATAATAGTAATGTCATATTATTTCTTTCTAGAAACTAGAGAAAGGTAACTTCCTACCAAATTTCCCTCATCCTTGAATTTACATGGATGCATCTACCAAATGATTCCACTTTTCCTCATAATCCTGGAGGAGAAAAGATAAATACTATGAAATGTTTTAACTGCTTTCTGAATTAAAGCAATATAAAATAAACCAGTTCCTCAATTATTTTGATGTTATCTGGCTTTTCAGGACAGAATTCATTGAGGATGTTGAGAATATAAACAACACCAAAATGTTAGCCTTCCAGTCTAACCAGCAGACTTGCTAACTAGCAGGTCTGCTTTGAGTCACATTGTATTCAGAAAACTCCATTTTCCTAACTTAATTTAGCTTGAATTGTTTTTGTGATGGTGTTCTTTGGTTTGCTTTGCTTTTATGGAATAATTTACTGCTTGGTTATCTCTACTATTGCAGTTTATATGAAAATCAGATGCTCTTCACATTCATGAAGTACAGAACAAGGTGTCAAAGCTAAATTAGGCAAGATTTAAGTTAGTATTGAGAATGAAACTTTTAAAAAAATTTTATTGGAGTATAGTTGATTTACAATGTTGTGTTACTTTCTGCTGTACAGCAAACTGAATCAGTTATACATATACATATATCCACTCTTTTCTTAGAGAATGAAAATTTGATGAGAGATCAGACATGAAAATGGGTCATTGAGAAAAATTGAGAAACATTTTCTGGAGAGATTTTTTTTTAAAGGAGACAAGATTCTCATCCCTGTGGGATGGCTTCAAACAGTTGAATGGGCTCTGAATCACCCAAGGGCTTTTCCAAGCCTATAATGGCGACATGGAGGGTCTTCAAAGAAACTAAGGGAGCAAATTTCTCAATAACTAAAAGCAGAATGCAGTTCCAGATCACCAAAACTCTGCAACGCTGGTTTTGTGACCTTGACTCAGAGCCACGGGGATGTATCAGGAAACCACAATGCTTGGCAGATACACATTTCATGTGCAAACGTTTACCAGATGTACAGTTCATCCTATCCATGCTGAGCAACAGAAACAAAAGTGAATTTGCTGCGTAATCTGACACGCCAGCTCCTCCGTGAGCCAGCAGGTGATAGGTTTGGTCTCACATTTAAGGTCTGAATTTTGAGCAGAGAGAACTTCCTAAGCCCCACCCCCAGCTCCAATTAAAACCAATACCATATGCTTGTTAAGCTTGAAATTCCACCAAGAAAGATTTATTTTTGTAGATTAAGAATTCTATTCTTGTTAAAATGGAAATTCCCTTGGGAGACATAAACTGTTAATCAGTTATTTATACTTCAGTGTAAATGAATTTTAAATCCTGTCTTGACAGCTGGTTTTGATAAGGAGAACACATGAAGTCTGGTTGTTTGGATTGTAAGAGGGAAAAAAATCTTCAGAAGATAAAAGTTAATAAATGAATATCTCTTTTACCACTATTATTCATCTACTCATTCAACAATATTTATGGCCACCCCATTTCAGGCAATGGGGCATTCATCTTAAGCATTGGGGATACAAAGATGGAAAAGCATAATTAATGGTCTTTAAAAATGTAGGGTTCACCTCCTACATTGTTGGTGGGAATGTATATTGGTGCAGCCACTATGGAAAACAGTATGGAGGTTCCTCAAAAAACTAAAAATAGAGTTGCCATATGATCCAGCAATCCCACTCCTGGGCACATAGCCAGACAAAACTATAATTCAAAAAGATACATGCACCCCTATGTTCATAGCAGCATTATTCACAACAACCAAGATATGGAAACAACCTAAATGCCCAACAACAGGTGAATGGATAAAGAAGATGTGGTACATATATACAACAAAATACTACTCAGCCATAAAAAAGAATGAAATAATGCCATTTGCAGCAACATGGATGGACCTAGAGATTGTCATACTAAGCAAAAAGTAAATCAGAAAGAGAAAGACAAATACTATATGGTATCACTTATATGTGGAATCTAAAATATGACACAAATGAACATATCTACGAAACAGACGACAGACGTAGAGAGCAGACTTGTGGATGCCAAGGGGGAGGAGGGGAAGGGAGGGAGAGATGCACTGGGAGTTTGGGATTAGCAGATACAAACTCTCATACATAGAATGGATAAACAACAAGGTTCTACTGTATAGCATAGGGAACTATATTCAATATCCTGCGATAAACCATAATGGAAAAGAATATGAAAAAGAATGTACATATATATGGTATAACTGAGTCACTTTGCTGTACAGCCGAAATTAACACATTGTAAATCAACTATACTTCAATAAAATTTTTTAAAAACGTAGGGTTCAGTGGAAAGACGTCAACTATGCAGTTGCCATAGAAGAGGAGAGATGTTAATGGAGGTATAGGTAAGGTACCAGGGGAGCTCAGAGAAATGAAGACCTAACTCACCTGGGAGGGGAGATGGGAAAGCCTTCCAGGAGGAGGTAAAGTCTGACCTCTGACTTGAAGGAGAACCAGGGATTTGTAGGTAACCTTAGGAGGAGAGGAAGGTAGTACCTGATTATGCCTGGAAAACAATTAAAGGGCAGGATGCGCTCTTCCCAGAGTAAGATTTCTGGAGTGAAGTACTTGTAGGGAATGAGGGCAGTGTTTTCATCAGCTCTGGCTGCTATTAAAAAATTCCAGAGACTGGGGGGCTTAAACAACAGACACATTTCCTCACAGTTCTGGAGGCTGGAGGTCCGAGATGAGGTGCCAGCATGGTGGGTTCCGTTGAGACCCCTCTGTATGTGGGCTTCCATCTTGCTGGCTGTGCGTGTGTTGGGTGGTGGGGTACCAACCACCTGGTGTCTCTTCAATTAAGAACACAAATCCTATGATCTCACCCTTATGTCCTCATTTAACCTAAATTCTCTCTCCTTAGTGGCCCTACCTCCAAATGCAGGTGAGGGCTTTAACATGCGAATTTGGAGAAGACACAATGCAGTCCACAGCAGGCAGTGAGGGCAATGAATAACAGTGATGGAGAGGGTCCTCAAGAAACAATCCATGAAAGCCCTTTTAAATCAAGGGAAGAGCAATGGATTTTGTCTTTAAAGCTCTTTCTGGGATTCTACAGAGAGATTTTCAGTAGACATAGTCTGGTTCCCATTTTAGAAATTTCACTGTAGCAGCAAAAGAGAGAATGATGTACAAGAAAACAGACAGGCCTCTGCGGTCAGGAGGGCCTGAGGCAGGACATGGGGCGGGACTGGAGTTGAGAGAAATTCAGGAGTTGAGATAGGCCATGTGCTGGATCATGTCGGTGTGGAGGGGAGAAATGAGAATTACCCAGCCTCTGGTCCTTTCCTAAGCGAAAGAACTCAGAAGCAGAACCAAATTAATTGTTTGCTGGAAGATGGAGGAGAGGAAATAAAAAGCTTCTTAATTTTTAGAAAATTAAGTATAAACTTCATATGAGGTACATACATATGGAACTGTTTACTTGACAGCTAATATGTAGACCCACTATGTGCCAGGAGTGGGATTATGAGAAGATGCGATTGACACAAAGCAGCATTAGCGGGTGCGGGTCCTACTCTGGCTTACTATTTGCTGTTGGGTGCCCAGGGCTGAGATTTTAGTACATTGAAACTCTATTAAACCAAACTAAAATGTCTAACTGTATAGGAATAACTTAATAAACCCTGGTTCATCTATAGGATGGATATACATATACACAGAGGCAATGATATTTGTGTATTCCAAGAATATTTAATGACATTAAAAAAAGTAAGAAAAAAACAAAACTACATAGTAAGCTAATTTTGTAAATATATACATATATACATACATATATATATATCTTTCATAAAAATGTCAAAATTGTTTTCCAGGTAGTAGCATCATGAATATGTAATTTTTTTATTATGTTTTCCCTATTTTTCTATAAAGAACACATATTGTTTTAAAATCAGAAATAATTAACTTATTTTGAAACTTCTATGTGTTTTTAGGCAAAGTTAATATTTCAAATGGAGGTTCTTTCCCACCGGCAGAACACGTAATTGAATTACCATCTACTGAACAGGAAAGGTTAAGCTACACTGAATAGCAAATATATCCAGAAACTGTAGTGCCTTTTAACAACAAAGGTTTATTTTTTGCTCATATTTTATGTCCACTGGGGGCTGGCTACAGGCTCTAATCCACATTACTCATTTTCAGACCCATTCTAAGGAGCATGGCCATTTTCCATGACAGTGGTAAAGAGCTCTGGGGGGTCTTGAACCAGCAATTAAATGTTCCAGTCCAGAAACATGTTGATATCCACTGAACTCATTGACCAGAACTAACATGGGGTCAGGAGATGTCAACCGATCATGTACCCAAAATATATTTGGCAAACAAAGTTAATAATAATCACATATAAGTACAAATTCATCATCCCCCCCCAAAAAAAAAATTATGGAGGACTTTTACAGCAGTTATTCAAACTGCAAACCATGATCCATCAGTCAATTGTGAAAACAATTTAGTGGGTCATTACCAGTGTTTTCTTAATAGAATGAATGGAAGAGGAAATGTCAGAACATCATACATGTAGAAAAGGTAGATATTTATCATGAAACATTTGGTATACATCTATGAAATAATACAGATGTGCCACAATATAAAATATCTTCCTATGGGTCCTGTAAAATAAAGTTTTAAAGTCATTGTTCTACAGAGCCCCAACTAAGCCAGATACATAGAAACAAAATAATATCCACACTGGGCTCTTTTAATCCAATGTTCTATGACTACCATGGAAGACTGAGGGAAACATGGTATTACATCCATAGTATCAATCTCAAAGAGCTGAGTCCAAGTTTTACTCTTTCTTTAATATAATGTTCTCTCAATAATAAATCAATTAAGAAATAACATAAAGGGTGGGGGAGGAAGGATTGGGAGTTTGTGATTAGCAGATGCAAACTATTATATATAGGATGGATAAACAACAAGGTCCTACCTTATAGCACAGGGAAACATATTCAATATCCTGTGATAAACCATAATGGAAAAGAATATAAAAAAGAATGTATATATATATGTATAACCAAATCACTTTTCTATACAGCAGAAGCTAACACAACATTGTACATCAACTATACTTCAATAAAATTTTTTTAAAAAGAAATGCCATCATGAAGTGACATATTTTTAGCACCTTCCAAGGTTTAAGAATTCCATGACTTTTTATTTCTCCTAAAATAAAAAATTTCAAGCTTCAAAAGATTTTCCTTAATTCTACAGAGCTTAATTATATTGGTGAGGAATATATACAATTCTTATATTAATTTAAATGGCACCCTTGACCAAGATGAATGGTAATAAAAATTATTTTATTTTGTATTGCTATTACCTTATTGTCATGTATGGTTTTTATCAGGCTTACTTACGTTTTGATGTTTAAGGGCAGAGCACATATTTCAAAACTGCAAAATAACTACTGCATCTCACTCCTTGTCACAGACTTAATATTCCCAGTTTCCAATATTCTACTTTTTATCTTAAACTAAGAAAATACAAATGTGAAATATGCACATTCTATGTGTTTGTTTATGGGGGAAATGAAGTATTTATCTATTTAGTTTCAAATTTCTCCTTTCCAAAATGAATTCATCTTAATTCTTACTTTCTATCTTCCAATGTGAAATGTTTGTAAGTGCTTATTTAAATGCAAGAATTTCAACAAATTTCAGTGTTTCCCTACCCTTTTCCCCAAATACACTGTCATGCTCTTTTCCTATGTACCCTTCACAGCACTGCCAGTCCAAAAGCCAGCCTTTTGTTTCTATGGGGGAAATGACTGCTAAACAGCCAAGAATAACAAATAAATATCCCATGCAGTACAATCTTCTTTTACGTCCCAGATGGCTCCACTACCTCAATAGGTATGCCAGAGATGTTTCCTGAGGAAAGAAAAGAGCCAACGTGAACAATCTACCATCCTGACACTCAAGAGAACCAAATAAAATATGATTAACTGCACTAAAAGAATGGAAAATGAAAAGCCCATCCTCAAAAATACACTAGTGTGCAATTTTTTACCATATAAAAGGAAGCTCTGGCATGGAAAATGAGGAACATCTGCATTTGCCAATTAAAGAAGTATTATATTGAGTTCAATAACAATAACTTGTTTAAAAGTGATGAGTCAACAATATTCAGTTACTTCCTGGCCTTATTCAGCTAGGTGTGGGGAAAAAGGGATTGTACTGGCAGCTGGACCATCTGCATCCCAGACCCAGCAAGGCCACAAAGACACCATAGGAATCTGGGCAAGAAAACAAGGCTGGCTGGACTTCAGTATCTCCTCTATCAAACCAGAGGGGAAGAGAGGAGTGAGCTGGAGGACCTCTTCCATTTCAAATTAGCCACGGTTCTGTTCTCTTAAATGATTTATCGAATTATTTATTCCATTAAATACAAGGTTAACAATTAGCTTCTTAAAACAAATCCCTCCAAAAAGTTCTTTCAATTATTCCAAACTGAATCTACTAGATCTAATATACTCTGAATTTTCTCTTAGTATTTTGTAATCAAAATTAGCATACCTATTTCTATTACGTTTAAAGAGCTCCGAAGATATGCACAATGTCACTGATCATTCTCTCTCTATGAAAGCTTTTTTTTTGTTATTGCTAAGTTATCAGACCAAAAAATAATCCCTTGAAAATGGTCGTCCTTTTAAACAAATGACAAGTACTACACAAATCCAACTGAATGCTTGCAGTGGTTTTGAATCCTAAAATGTGGCATTTCTTAAACTATTTTACATTGTTCTCCTCAACACACACACACACAAATGTTAGCAAACAAATACCACAGTCGAATTTTGATTTTCTGCCAACTGGGATGGCAGAGAGAACTAGTCCAGATATTCTTAAATGGCAGAGAGTGGGGGGTGTGGGTGGAGGATGTGCAATTGGGCATCGAAATGTGTTTTATTCTTACAGTTTAATAAAACTATGCCTGGTATTCTGGAAAGTGACAATACTGTACCTCAAACTGAGTAAATATGAAACTTTCCTAGGGAAAAACCAACCCAAGAGAACTAGAAAACGTTCTACTTTGTAAATATTTTGGTCCACACCCTGGCAAACGAGAACAGTGTGCAATGTTTAAAATGATATCTTTAAATCCCTGTTATGTGAGACGAGTGTGTGTGTGACGTTATGTGTGATGAATTATAGGAAGTGACATTGTCATTAAATACTTATAAAAATTTCTTTCAGAAAGGAGCCCTAAAAGGTATCATAATACCTGAACTCAAGATAGTATCATTACTATTAAATTTGCCATCTTACAGTGCAAGAAACTCATAAGGTGGGAAAATCTCATACCTCATTGTTCACTCCCAAACTGGTTGGTTAAAATCTCTTATACAGGCTTCCAAATTCCATGGTGAAAGCAGAAACAGCTGCACTGGACTTTGTTCTTGCTGGAAAACTGACATTTCTCTAGCAAGTGCCAAGTGCAGACTCAGAATTACAATATGTCAGACATTGTCCAAAAGGAGATGTTCTTCTTTTTTTATAGCATCCAAATGCTGTTCACGAGAAATTGCAAATGATATCCCTAAAGCCATATCACCCAAGAGCCCAAGGAGCAATTATGGCTATCCAGATATTGCTTGGTCCGGAATGTTCACTTCAGAGAGGAAGTAATAAAGCAGGTGCCAAAATGACTTTTGTTCCTTTCCACAATTACAGGTACTTTAAAATACTGTCAGAGTAACACTGGACGTGACCCTTTCAGAACCCCATTGCCTAAGAGGAACAGCGTTGCTCAGAGCTGGAAGAAAAAGGATTCTCAGAGCAGGAGGAGGAAGAACACCCTGACAGAGATGGATACCTCTCAGACTGAGGAAGTGATTTGTGCAGATGAGGAAGAACATGGCCTCTTGGACATTAAGCAGCTCTCTTCCTTTGGATCCCTGGGAAGCCATGAGTCTGGGCTCTTGGATTGGATGGGCAGAACCGGTCTCAGTTAGGTGTGCCATGAACAAACCCAGGAGGAACAGGAAATAGCCATGTCCAGATGACATGGCACCAGTATGTTGCCCAACCCACAATCATTAGCAGTAAGCTACAGTAAACAGAAAAGAAAAACCTGTACGGTAGTAAACACAAAACTGCAAACACAAAGATGTGAACAATAAAAACCAGCACTGTGGAGGAAGCCCACAAACTCAGCAGGTGTAGTAACTAACACCCATAGAAAGAGTTAATAACAGTCTGAAGAAGACAGACTAGCTTAAATGTCATTCATATATTTAGAGATATGTGTAAGAATATTTGAATATGAATATTAATATATTCAGAGATGTATGTGAAAATAATTGAAGAGGGAAGTAGCTAGATGGAAAACCAAGCTGAAGAATTCTACCAGACCACAATGCAAAGGACACAGATCTTACAAAATATTAAAAAAGAGTTTTCAGAAGGAAAAAAAAATACAATGGCACATAAGTAGAAATAATGGAAGAAAAGGTAAAATAAAAGCTTTGGAGCTAAATAAAATTTGAATCTTCAGATTGAGAGAGTCTCACAAGCACCAAATTTCTTGAATGAGAAGGAAAAAGACCTTTTATACAAATATTGGTGAAAAATCATAATTCAAAGGATAAAGCAAAACATCCTAAGAGGTTCTGTAAGGCTGAGTGGTAGGGGGCAGGAATGGGGAGGATATCTAAAAGGAATAAAATTCAGATTTCTAGAGCCTTCTTATCACAAAGTGAAGCTAAACGATAATGGATCAAAATCTTCAAAGTTCTGAAGGAAATAGTTTTTGTTGTTGTTGTTTGGTTTTTGTTTTGTTTATTAGAATACAGTTACTTTCAATGTTGTGTTAGTTTCTGCTGTACCTGAAGCAAATAGGTTTGGACTTAACCAAAGAAACTTTCATTTTTGGATATTTTGAACATTTGAACTCTTCAAAACTCTACTGCCTATTCACTCTCTTCAAAAAAATTACAAGAAGATAAAACTAAGAGCTAATTTTGGGATAGAATTTTTTTTAAATCAACAAAGTTTGCTGGCCTCTGCTAACCATTCCTTCAAAATAAACTTAGTCTAAAATCGTTACCAGAAAAATATTAATAACATTCTAGAAATAAAACACAAGCCCTCAAACTGGGAGCTGGTTGTGGAATGGGGGATGGAGTGCAGTGAAGGTGATAAAAATCATGTAACTAGAACAAGTAAGTTATCTTGGGGGAGGGGGATAGATACCAACTAGCTATTAGTAGGAAAATACAAGTTTTAATTGATATAAAGAAATGTAATAGTAATCATTATTATATAAATAAGAATATAACTTCCAGAAATAACTGGTAGAGGAAGAAAATGAAGTAAAATTAATTCCAAACAAAGACAGAAAAACTAAGAGTAACAATCATAATAAAGAATAAGAAAGCATGTTAAACATGGAAAATATAAAGTAAGATGCAGAGAAAGAGTTCAAACATATTAGCAATCATAACAAAATGCAATGAGTTACATTTGACTCTTTAGAATTCAGAAATATTTCAGATTGTGGGCTTTCTTTTAGTCCACCTAAATATGTGTTTCTTACAAGAAACCCACCTAAAATTCAGTGACAGAAAATGTTGACAATAAAGAGGCAGAAAAATAATTCACTAGGCAAATGCTAATAAAACTAAATAGGTATACAACGTAAAACAGAATTGAAGGCAAAAAAGTATTAAACAGGGCCAAGAAAGGAATATTTCATATTTATAAAAGATCCATTTCCTAAGAAATAAGTTCTAAAACTGTATTCATTTTTCTCTGAATATTTTGACATGAACATTTCTGCATATAAATTTGTTTACTATTTCCTACCTATTATATCTAAAGACATGTTTACTGTTAAACATCATTTTTAATGCTGTTGCATAATCAATGCAAATATCAACCTTCTCTCTAGTACTAAACATTTAGGATATGTTCTATATCTTATACAAATAGTACAATAATAAATACTTCTAGAGATACTTTTTCTAAAAAAAGAAAGAAAGAAGGAAAGAAAGATAAAGAGGCAGTGAAATTGATAACCCAACTGACAGATCCACCAACCAAATGAACCTCAGACTCTCAGGCCCTCAGGCCATCAGACAGAAAGAGAAATGGATGCTGGTTACATGGGAACTGACTGATATTGTACAGCTCAACGCAGACACTTTTGAGGAGCTTGGAACCACAGCATGCACACCAACCAGTCCACAGTTAATGCCAGACTCTGCTCTCCCCTATTAAATGTATCATCTCTGTGAATGAGTTGACAATAACCTGAATAATGTGTTACAAACCTTTGTCTTCCCTCTCATATTTCTTTTAATAAGAAAGCCAACTCCATAAAATAAACACAAGGCAAATGTTAGGGAAGAAGAGCTCTCTAACTTAGGTTTTTTTTTAAATTTTGTTATCAAAGTATAGTTGACTTACAATATCATGTTAGTTTCAGGTATACAACACAGAGATTCAGGTATATAGATAGATATAGATAACTTCAGATTCTCTTCCATTATAGGTTATTACAAAATATTGAGTATAGTTCTCCATGCTATACAGTAGGTCTTTGTTGGTTATCTATTTGTATAGTAGTGTGTATCTGTTAATCCCAACCTCTGATTTATCCCTCTCCCCACCCCCCTTTCCCCTTTGTACCTCAGGTATTAAAGTGAGGTACAATGATAGCCTAAGAACCATCTGGAAGGTCATATTTGGAATTCACAGTGGCCCACAGAAAACTTTCCACAGCTCCTCCAGTGCATCCTCATACCTACCCTCCTTCTTCTGTATATTCAAAATCCCTTCCCCTTCACAGATTCAGAGATGGCCAGGACTGAATATTTCTAAAATTGGAGGAACACAAATCTTTGTACTTTTACTTGGAGGATATTCCGCAAATTAATTAGCACTTGAATAATAGAGCCACAAAGGTTTTCCAAGTGCGGTATGGTACTTAAGGGGGAAATGTGCATTCACACTGACATATTAAGTATTCTCTTTAATGAAGAAATATTTTGTAACAATGAAACTGTAATGGTAACCAGAAAGGCAGAAAGGTTATGTTTCTGTGCTTAAATCTGCCCCTTCTAGATTCTTCCCTACTGTTTTCCATTGACCATACATTGCAAGCAATTATTATACACGTCTTACAGCTTCAAAAGCTCATCATTCAGTTTTTTCTAAAATTCAGTAAAATTGTGCTTACATCCTCATCACCAATGGAAACGCTCACCTAAATATCAATGATCTCCTTATCTCCCAAATGAATGGCTTCCCTCACCCACACCCCATACCCTGCTCCTTTATCTCCCTCTGTTTAAGATCATACCCTCCACAAGAGTTATTCTACTTTGAGATAATCAATGCTTTTACAGTGCCCTTGGCAATTTTTCTTCAGTTATCTCTTGAAAGATATCCCTTGTCTTGATTGGTCTTCTTCTTCTGGACTTTTTCTTTTTGGCCTGTGATTAACAGATCTGTGCTCAGCCAATTGGCCACTGCCCCTTACCCAGAAACAAAGACACCCTCACTGCTTCAGTGACCACTTTCTATGGAAGGGCTCCAGGCCCCACATACCAAAATATCTCATTTCTTACTCTCCCCACTCTAAGCCCTCTCTTCCCATCAAGCTCCTTAAACAAGCCATACCCATTCTCAGTTCTAAGCCTCTTTCACAGCACATCTTAATTTGTAAAATATAAACCAGTGCTCAGGGTCTGAGTAATAAACATCAGGAACTTAAAGAAAGGAGAAAAGAAATAGCTCTGAAGGTCAAGAGCACATATGCCTCTGGTAAACCCCCAAGACTGAGGGTTTAAAACAGTGTCAGCTGGCAGGAAGCAGTGCTGCCCTGCCATCTTTTCTGACTGCCCTGTGCCCAAGCTGGGAGGCTGATGCCCTGGCTTTTCTGGTTGCTTGATATTCTAAGCCTCACTCCTGTTTGTGAGCACGCACTCACAAAAACTTACAAAAGGAATGAGTCCTAAACATTACATGATGTTTGTCAAGTGCCAAGAATAAATCACATCAAACAGACCTGTACTTTTTTTTATTTCATTTTTTTAAATTTTTTAAAAATTTTATTGGAGTATATTTGATTTACAATGTTGTGTTAGTTTCAGGTGTACAGCATAGTGATTCAGTTATATATATACATATACTCATTCCTTTTCAGATTCTTTTCCCATATAGGTTATTACAGAATACTGAGTAGAGTTCTCTGTGCTGTACAGTATGACCTGTAGAACACTGTACTTAATGGTATTTCAAAAGTAAAAGCACATAAATGTAATCTGGATATAAAACTTATCAAATGGCTCCCCTATGGAGAGTAACAGCAGATGTAGGACGTTTCTAGTGAGATGTTTTAGAATTCTGGCAGGCGCCCTGTCCAGTTTATTGGTTATTCACAATTCAAGCAAAGAAAATGATGACCTGAAAATCAAATTTCTAGACAAAGCAAAGCTGAGAAAGATCTCTAACTGACTGAATGAAAGCCTGTGGACAAAATCTCACCTGGATAAATAATGGGACAACGGCAATAAGACAAAATTCAAAAGAAACACATAAACATCCTGGGATCCAAAATCTGGATTGTGGAATGCTTAAAAGCAATCTGTTGACCTAACAGCAGGAGAGCTGAGGAGACAAAAAGTCCTTAGCTAATGATAAACTGAAATTATTAGTGTGAGCTGGCTGCCAAAAATTAGTTTGGGCTACAGTGAGAAAAGAACAGGGCTACATCCTTTCTACTCAGCAACCAATGGCCAGAAAGAATCAAAACTCAGTGTGTCCAGGGAAGGCCAACCAGACTGGAGATCATGTGCTCATCCGTTTTGTTATAGGGAGAGGTTAACGCATCAAGTATCATTGGTATAAACAACTTTTGTATTATAAACAACAATTACTTGTAAGATAATTTCCAACCCTGTGATTTATGTTGACTATGGTGTGTGTGTAAACTAAACGACACTTCAAGAGCAGGTTCAAGCCATACATCCTCCATGAAGCAAATCATGACAAAAACAGACCATGTCTTCCAAGGTGCCTACCTCCACTATTAGACCATTCGGAGCTCAGTTACAGAGTCTTATTTGCTCCCCAAAATTATATTTGAAATACTCCATTTCCCAACCGTATCATAAGCAACCTGGGACCATGGTCAACCTCAGTCTACTTGGTACCCAGGAAGCCACTGAAATTTAACTTGCTGACTCATCACTTTTTTCCCATATAGCACAAAATCAATGTTTTTATAGTTATCAACAGCTCCTTGTGATGGGATGAAAGACACAGTAACAGCTTCCTTGGGAGTTCTTGTTTCCCCTCTGCCCTCTTGATATACCAAAATTCCTTATTTTGCATTTAAAACTTCCCAACTCCCTAATGAAGACAATGGTTATAGAAACTGAAACCCATTCTCGCTGCTTTTGCGGAAAATAAAATACACCGTCTTCCCTTTTGCCTTAGCACATATCAATAGACAGCTCTGAGAAAGTGGAAATCCCAGGAGAAAGATTTCGAAGGAAAAAAAAAGTCAAAATTTGAAATTCTCTAGAGTCTAGAGTAATAGTAGCAAAGTCTTACACTCTGGAGAAGCAGGGCTATGTCTCCTCTTCACTGAATTTTGGGAAGACTGCCGTCCTGTAACAATCGGATTCCTTGAGGACACTGTCTTGAGTAAAGCAGATTGGCCTTGCCTAAGGATTGGCAATATGAAAACTATGAAAGAAAGGAAAACGAAAAAGTTTCTTCTTGCAGCTACCTTTATGATATGTGCTCATCTTTGGGGAAAAACTGGAAGAGGGGGTAAAGGGGAAAGCATGCACACATTTATTTTTAAATTAAAGTCATTAGTATTCATATCAAGCTTGAAAATATGAAATCATAATTGCTTAACTAGTCTTACTTAGACTGCTTTAGGCCCAAAGATCTAAAACATGGCAGGTTACTAGAAGGAAGATGTGGGATTCAACTTGGCAGCCTTATCCGAGACAACGTAGAAACATTTAAAATGCACAAACTCATTGCCCTACTCAAGCTTAGCATTTAATGAAGTAATAGGTCTGGCCAAAAAGTGCCCGATGTTACATTACACTACCCAGCTAAAAATTAAAATTATTTCAAGGCACAGTTAAGGAAACACAGATGCACAAATGGCTCTCAATATCCTATATTGGTAACTGGCCAGATATTCATTTAATTAACTAATTGAGAAGAATCAGAGCTCAAAAATATTTACACTTTTTTCCAGGGCTCTGACATGTGTAGTCTAAAAATAATCGAGTCTGATTCTCCCAGTATCTCCATAACTTCCTTCTGTCAAACCTCAGTCAATTCAATTCAGTTCATCATGGTTTTTTGCTTAGTTTAGTTTTTGGATTGGTAGACTACGTGCCTAGTCTAAACACTTTGTAGAAACTTACTGATGCACGTTATATATGTAAAATTCATCACAGTTTTGAGGAAAACATAGATCCAACCAGGGACCCTAATAATAAACCTTCAGATTAGTGGGTGTGGGAGCAATTAACATATGAAGTCAACCACTTCACTCCCCTTGAAGCACTCTACTGGGAGCAACATTGGACTAGGGTTAGGAGCTCTGGGGTATAACAACCAACCCTGACATACCAAGCTGTCATGGGGAAATTTACAAATAGAATGTGAGTCCTTGAGGACAGGGATCATGTCTCATTTTTGCTGCATCCCTGGGATCTAGATTAATCTATAGAAAGAGCTGGAGAAACTGTTTGCCAGACAGATGAATTAATGTGTATCCTATACAGATGCACCAGAGTCTGGGCTGCAGCTGCACAAAGGCCCCTGGCTGAGGAGGGAAATGGGTACTGAAACTCTGCCCAGAGACAAAGCGATCTTCTGATTTTCCCAGAGCCTAAGACGGACAATCCAGGGTCCTGACCAAAGAGACCTCTTCAACTGCTAAAATCCAGGAGCTCATGAAAAACCACCTGCAGCTGCAAGACAGACCTGAGGACACCCTCAACCTCTCACAACAATCGCAGTGACCAGGGACCGTGCCATATGTCAAAGGGTGCCAGACTCCCGGACTCCAGAATCAGCACTTAGAGTCATAGGAGTTGCTCTCCAAAGCCTCTGTCATCGCCCCTAGCACACTGCTAGCTTCAGGAGACACCCTCCCCTGCATCTCCCAGCACAAGTGCAGAAGGGTAAAAATCTGGATTTGCCTCTCCTCCATGACCCAGGCTGCCCAGAGGATAGCCTCATCTGAAGAAGCAACCCACTTTCCACAAGGCAGATATCCAGATCACACGTGTTAACAAGCTTAGAAGTAGGGAGAATACTTATGATAATAAATAATTTGAGCAAATTTGAGGACTTTGACCTGCCAGGCACTATAGTAAAGAGTTCATGTGCATTATTCCATTTACTCCTCCTGACCACAGTATGAAGAAGGTCCTATGATCCTCTCTTGACAGATGGGCAAACTAAGCTTTAAAAGGTTAAAAACCATGCACAAGGTCACACACGTACCAAGTGTCAGGGCCATAACTACATAACGCCCACCCCAATCTCAGCTATAATCTTCAATGGCTTTAAGGTATTAGAGTACATAATATTCTTCTGGCATTCACAAGGAGTAATAAAGTGATGTTCTGATTTTAAGAAAAATTACTTGTGTCATTTTAGCCAGATTTTACTGTTTTTAGTGTGTCTGGTATTTCAAAGTACATCTGGCACAACATGTACTTTGTGAATTACAGGAACATAAATGAATCACACTGTAATGTCATTCTCTCTCATTTGTATGGGAATTCAAAATTACCATTTCATATGTTTCCTTCTACAAAGCATGTAGTTATGCATTTATCTTTGCATTATAAATGTAATACATATGTATTAAAAAATAGAGAAAACAAAGAAAAGCAGGAAAGAAAATATCTATCATGCTACCTCCCAAACGCAACTGTTAACATTTTGGGAAACATGCAATTTTGAGCTCAAAAATATAATTTGCTTACTCATATAAACATGATTCCCCTTACAAAACCCATAATTAATAAGGAATCAGAAATTTTTTTTCAAGTGTTGAAAAGACCAATGAATATTTTTTACATAATTCCCACATGGAGACCAAAAAAAATTTGTTTAGGCCTCATGAAAAGGAAAATACAATTTTCTTGGAATAAAAAGATCTGTTATTTCATTCTTTCTCATTCACAGTAAACGTCCATCTTCAGTGAACATTCAAGAACATTGTTATAGGAATTTTAGGAATGAATGCTATATTTCTCAGGAGACTAATTCCCTAAAGGATGCTACTCCACATTGATTTAAACTCTGGGCACAGATGCTCTAATCTGCTATTCTTTACATGTTCCATGATGGTCTCAAGTGGTGCTTTTCACCAAGAAAAAGAAAAATATGTGAACAGCAAAATGAAGTAAGACTAAAACTTTACAATCACACCTTCCCAGCTCTCTCTTACTGCAGGTTTTTCTGATAAGCTACCAACTTAGTAAGTTGGTGGTAGGCTGGAATGAGAAACCAGGTTTCCCATTTCCTGGTCCATAGCCTTCTTGGAAATAATGAGGATGTCTATTTATTTAGTACTTTATATATAAATACTATTCTACCATACCGCTACTCATACAGTAGAACAGAAATGACACATAACTTAGGTTGTGGGTACTTCCTTGCTCACACTCCACACTGACATGCTTGCTGCCACTAAATATATAGGAGTTTGAATAACGTTCCATGTGCCTCCACATCCCATCAAGAGCTCTGAATCCCACCTTTACTTTTCACCTCTGCTCCCTCCTCATTCCAAAGGGACCTAAGTAGGAAATGCCTAGACCATTCTAGCTAAGACAGTTACCGTGGCATCAATGCCCCCCACAGTGCATCTTTCATTCTCTCTCATTTCAAACCTTAGTCCAGAGGTGCTGTTTAACAAGTGATTTTAGCAGAAAATGAAAAGCGAAGGAACTGTGAAAGGATGAAAAAGGCAAACTGCCCGAGGGAAAGGGGGAGTTTCTACAGGGAGGTAACGGAGTTGCCTGCATTCTCAGGATCGTGGGTGTTTCTCTTCTCTGCAGTGCCTCTCTCTGGGATAACCTCTCCACTTCTTGCCAAGATACAAATTCAAATCATACTCATCTGCCGATGGTGACTTAGGTTGCTTCCATGTCTTGGCTATTGTAAATACTGCTACTATGAACATTAGGGTGCATATATCAATGGATAAAGAAGATGTGGTATATATACACAATGGAGTATTACTCAGCCATAGAAAAGAATGTGATAATGCCATTTGCAGCAACATGGACAGCCCTACAGATTATCATACTAAGTGAAGTAAGACAGCAAAAGACAAATATCATATGATATCACTTATATGTGAAATCTAAAAAAAAAAATGATACAAATGAACTTATTTTATAAAACAGAAATAGGCCCACAGACATAGAAAACAAACTTATGACTACCAAAGGGGAAAAGGGGGGAGGGATAAATTAGGAGTTTGGGATTAACAGATACACACTACTATATATAAAATAAACAACAAGGATTTACTGTATAGCACAGGGAACTATACTCAATATCTTATAATAGCCTATAATGGAAAAGAATCTAAAAAAGAACATATACATAACTGGATCACTGTGCTGTACAACTGAAAGTAACACAACATTATAAATCAACTGTATTTCAAGAGATTTTTTTTTAATTCATATTCAACCCTTTCTAAAGATTGCTTCAGGACATTATGTTAAATGGGAATCAAAAATGGTTTGAGAAGAAACAAAGTGACACATCATGCCATGCTTGCTGATTTTTCTAAATTTAAATCAAAACCATTTTTGCCCTATACATTTTTTCACTTAAAAGTATGTACGGACTTCCCTGGTGGCGCAGTGGTTGAGAGTCCGCCTGCCAATGCAGCGAACACTGGTTCGTGCCCCGGTGCGGGAAGATCCCACATGCTGCGGAGCGGCTGGGCCCGTGAGCCATGGCCGCTGAGCCTGCGCGTCCGGAGCCTGTGCTCCGCAATGGGAGAGGCCACAACACAACAGTGAGAGGCCCGCGTACCACACACACAAAAAAAAATGTATAAAATGTTATTTTTATATGATATATTAAAGGGATTTTTCCATTTAAAAAAGAAAACTGCCAATTGGCTATTAATAGACTTACTAAACCGAACATAGCAACTTCTCTGAATCCCCCTGGGACAGCCAAGCACTGGGTAGGCACTTCAGCGCTATGTGATGATTGGCTGAACACTTACAAAGAATGTTCCTCCCTGCCTTATCTTTAACATTCTATCTAATTCTGGGTACTGGTACATGCCTAGACATGCCCTCGAGGTGGAATCAAACACTCTCTTCCTAATAAAGTAGAAAAATACATAAACAGCAAGGTTTAGCATTTCTAAAAGTATGTAATTCAATAAGTTGTTTCAATCATTGAATCACATGTGGATTTGAAAGTTAACATAAAAATGTAAGACATATATTTTGAGTGTTTGCTTTTATTTACCTAATAAAAAGTTACCTAATAAAAAGTTAAAAGACTAAATTTCTGAAAAATATATTTAGAAGAAATTCCTGTAAAGCTCTAACTTCACTAGAACTTCTTTTCACTTTGAATTTAAAAAGAAAATATTGTTGGTCCTTAATCTTTTCTTCTTGACACCAATAACTGTAAAATCAAACAGTTAACGGGTAACATAACACTGCAATCATGGCTATATTGACCTAGATCAAAACAGGACAAGTCAAAACAAAAATTAAACAGTGAATCAAACACAAGCAACTGGCAGGATTCCCAGAAAGTCACCAAACTTGGACTTGAGAAAATTCTCAATGTTTCCTGAAATTTTCAAAGATATCTCTGAGTTTTTCATTAGTAAAAGCCAAACTGCTAAAGAAACAGCAAAGAGGAAAAACTCAGTTGAATCCTTAGAAATGGTAAACTTAGTGGAAAAAAAATCATCCTTTTCACAATTGATAGCTATAGGTTTATTTTCTTACAAGTTGGCCATATTGGTGTCTGTGGTTTTTCATTTAGAAAAGCTTTTCAATTAATAACCCTGAAATCAAACTGGGTCAAGGTAGACAGGCAGGTGCGTAGCATTCCCAGGACACCCTATCTTGGATTATGTGCTTCTGTCACGTTACCTGTTTTCAGAAGACAAGGTAGTTGAATGAAAAATGTACAGAGTAGAACACAGGAAACCTGTTGTCATCTGGTGCCACCACTGACTATTCCTGAGCCCTTAGCCAAGAATGAGGTCTCCAAGACCCTGTTTCCTCATTTAGATTAAACAAATTCTAATATCCCTAAAATTTCTATCAGTATATGGGAATTCCATGTATACAGTTAATGTGTACTGTTACACAGCCTCTCTTTTTCAAAGCACATGATTACTACTTTCACAATAAATTAACCCAACTAATTAACTTTTTAATCAGTTTGAGGATCAACATGCTAGACCACTGATCTCAGGTAATTCCAGTGTGCAGTCCAGTTTGCGAACTCGTGGAGTGAAGCAGTGATTCTCACAGTGTGGTCTCAAGCCAGCAGCAGCAGCATTTGGGAAGCTTTAGAATTTTGTTCAAAAGCTTGTATTATTTTCTGAGAAACTTGAAGGACTTCATTCACTTATTCAGAAACAAATTCTCCCACTAGCTAAAACAGAAAAAGCATCAAATGAACATAACATAAATTAGGACTGCCTTTTCAGGATCCAATTTTCAGAGGTGAGAAGAGAAAAGAGAGCTTCAGCTTAAACCATTTATTAACGTCCAAGGTGAAAGAATATCAAATTCCTATTAAGCTTTGACTGTGAGCCAGGCACTGTTGGTAGAACGTTAGAGACATTAACTCATTGACTCCTCATGATAATCCCACTGATGTAGGTACCATTACCCCAATTTTACCAATGAGGAAACAGAAGTAAAGAAAAGTTACACAACTTGTCCAGGTTCAAACAACTAGTAAGTGACAGAGTCAGGATTCAAGGCTTAGCATTTTGGATTGAGAGTGAGTGTCCTTAACCATGAGATGGAGAAAGTTCGAGAACTCAAGCCTCCATGGCTAATTCTCTTTGCGTGAGACTGGATCACTTGCCAGAAATAAATACTTCAACTTGTTTCCCACAACAATGCTAATAAATCAAACTAAAGAATTACTACTGCATGCTGAGAAATATAATCCAAAGATAATAAATACAAAATAAAAACATATAGCCCTTTCCTGTGATTTGCTTTTACTCACAAGACTTTCCAGATTGGCCTTAGTGGTAAAACCATCAACTTTGGAACAAATGGGGCCCTCAAAATAAATGCACTGAAATGAAGGCCATCAAGACCTTTCCAAGTGAGCCAAATTATGAAAAACAAATACAATTAGCTAACTTCTTTTTGATTATCTCTGCCCCGGGATTTGTGGCTTCAAGTGGAGAATCACAAAATCATTGTGGGGCATTGCAGTAGTGATCATTCCTAATTGACCACTCACTGGGCCGCCACATCTTGTCGCTGAATTGCGACATCACAGATCCTCAGCTCTTCAGTTAAATTATCCAGGATACATAATTTGATTACTAAGCCTTTGAATTGGCTTCCAAACGCCTTTTTTCCTTCAAGAGAGGTGCCTCTGATCTTCCCTTTTCATGCCCAGAGGCACTCCTCATTTCATACATAGGGAGCCTAAGAGAAAACCCTACTTACATTAAATTGTAATTACATTTAATTTAATAACTTACATTCTTATTATATTGAATTTAATAATATTACATTGTAATTTTAAAAGTGTCCTAATGAAGATCTGATTTCCTGAATGGAGGAGTTACTAAGATGTTTATATGCTAAAACTTACATTATGTTTAGTCTTCTAGAAGTCACAGAAGATTGGAAACTGCAAGGGTACAACCTCTTACATTTAAAGATGGGAGATGAGTCCTAAAAAGGCACCCTAAGTTAGAAATCTAATATTCAATTTATAACTGAAATTAAAGGTGAATCAAGACTCATTTCAAAGTACAGAATCAGTTGGCATCTTTTTTGGAATTAATACCCATAAATTTTTTTTTACTAGAACTATTTGATCCTAAGAGGATCATCCAGATCAGTTCCAATCAAACTGCTTTTTCTGTATGTGGTTTTGAAGCATTTTGAAATTATTGCATTTAAGGAGGAAAAGGACACTTGAACTACCTCACCTACCCTTTTTGCCAGTTTAGCCCTTGATGTGTCCTCAATTTGCTTTCTTTTACATTATCTTGAACAAACCTTGATGTAACTGAATAAGGTTTCATTTCTCTCTCCCTCTCAAGTACCTAGGAAACACCAGATAGTACTTCTAAACTGGTTCTCTTGGGGGATACAGCATGGCATGCCTACCATTTGAATTTTCTTTTATAAGGAATGATACTCTGGAGAGCCAGATTTTAAGATTATTTAAATCTGAATGTGACTAGATTATAAATTCCACCAGACGGTAAAATCCTTTACCACAGACAATGAGTAGATACATAACTGGGCTGTTGACTTGAAGATAATCTACTAAAATTTTTTTTCTAGAAAGTTCTATATAAAACATGTAATAAAATTAGGAAGATAATTGGAGGACATCCATATGTTCACATTCTAGTAAGAAGGAAAAGCTGTAAATTCTAAGGGTGAGGTTTGTATGTAAATATGTGTAGATAAAAAATGTGACCATGTTATCAACACAGTTTTCATTCCAAAGTGTTTGGGGATTAGGTTTTTGTTTTGTTTTTAGTTTGTGTGTGTGTGTGTGTGTGTGTGCACATTTTGAGCTAATAAATATTTCACTGACTATGCTGGAAGCATTATTTCCTTTAACTCTGACAACATGAGAATTATGAAGCATGCATTGTACTACTGCAGTCCCCATTTTACAGATGAGGAAAGTGAGGCTCGCAGAGTTATGCCACTGCCCCAGAGTGCAGAGAGGCAGAAGAGTAGGTCTTGAACCTGCAGCTTGGGCCTCAGATCCAGGCTCCTAGCCCTCACCACTACCTATATTTCCCCCCAGCATCTAAACACAAGCTTAGGACCTGTCCCTTAAAGGTCTCTCTACCTCATTACAAATTGGCACGGAAAACAAATATTCTCTGCACAGGAAGTCTCTGTACACTGAGCAGTGTTCACCCAGCACACATGTTCTAGGACCACAGTCATGCCTATTCTAGCTTTTTTATCCAACGTCAGATTTTTGAATCCATTTAAGCCTATTTGCAAAGTCATTCTATTTCTGTAATAATGACTTAGAAAGAGATGGAATTTTTTTTCACCGAAATTTTGAAATCTCAGATCTCTGTTAAAAGAAAAAAAAGGAGGGCTTCCCTGGTGGCGCAGTGGTTGAGAATCTGCCTGCTAATGCAGGGGACACAGGTTCGAGCCCTGGTCTGGGAAGACCCCACATGCCGCGGAACAAGTAGGCCCATGAGCCACAACTACTGAGCCTGCGCGTCTGGAGCCTGTGCTCCGCAACAAGAGAGGCCGTGATAGTGAGAGGGTTGCGCACCGCGATGAAGAGTGGCCCCCGCTTGCCACAACTAGAGAAAGCCCTCGCACAGAAACGAAGACCCAACACAGCAAAAATAAATGAATTAATTAATAAACTCCTACCCCCAACATCTAAAAAAAAAAAAATCCTTTAAAAAAAGAAGAAAAAGGAGCCACTCAGAGAGTACAGAGATCTGCAATGCTGAATTCCCTTTCACTCTGGAGAATTGGCATGAATCCCTGAAACCTCCAATTGCTTTTTAAAAAAATACTTTATATGAGCCCTGTAGCATGCACTGATGACAGGGGTGATGGGGAGCATCGAATCAGGGGCCAAACATTCATGTTATTACAGCCAGGAGATGCTTGGGTACATTTCTTCTTTGGCTTCAACTCTAAAAAAAAAAAGAAAAAGTTCTCTATGACAAAAAATTGCTCGAGATGATGGCTAAGTCTCTGCCCTTTATAGGATCCTCCAAAGTCCACGGTATTTTTTTTTTTTTTAATATGGGCAAAATCCTACTGATGAATACCCAAGATTTTCTGAAAAGGGATCTGTTCCCTCCTCCCTCTGAAGGGGAATTCGAAGGTGTCTGCCCTTCCCTCCACTGAGATCCAGCCCAGAGTTCTCAAAAGTGAGCAAGTGCTAGCATCACCTGGACGGTCCAAGAAAAAACAAAGGGCTGGGTCCCTACCTCCATAGTTTCAGATTCAGGAGGTCTAGGCCTCCTTGGCAGGCCCCAGATTTTGCATTTCTAAAAGTTCCCAGGTGACGCTGCCGCTGCTGTCCAGAAACCCTCCCACCCCTTCCTTGGAAAACCACGGCTCTCACTCACTGGTTCCCAAACTACGCCACCTAGCAATCACCTGGGAAGTTTTGAGCCCCACTCCTGGAGATTCTGATTTAATTGATCTGGGTGCTGCCGCAGCACCAGATTTTTTTAAGCTCCCCTGAGTAAGCTTCCTGGGCAGCAGCCTCAAAGAGCCTCGGGGGCACCGCGCAGCCCACCGCCCCGTGCGCTCGCGCCCCACGTGTGGACAACAGAGCCCCTTCCAGAAAGAGCGACCGAGGACCAGGGGGTTGAGCTTAGGGGCGTAAATCACCGCGCATTATTCATTCCCAGAGGCCAAACACTCCAAACAGAAATCAGAACCCAGAGAGGCTCCCAAGATTATATGACCACCCAGTAACCTTGCCAGACAAATCCTGCGTCCCAGCCTCCAGCCTGGGCGCGGATTCTACCTCGCAGTTCACCCACCGCCTCCGCGCGCGCGGGAAGAAACTGCACCCTCGGGAGTGCAAACTGGAAACTGCAGCCACGAGAGGGCCAGCCTGAAGTCCCCTCTTTTTCATTCGGGCGAGGACACTGGAGGAGGAGGTGCCACCTTACCTGGCGCGCGTCCCTTGTCAGGGGTGCCGTCGCAGCCGCTGCGCGCTCCGCGTGGGCCCGGGGTGTCCCGGGAGTGAACGGTCGCGGCCCGAACACGACCTGGGCTAGAGCGGATCAGCAGCCCTCCCGGAGCCCGGAGTCTGTCTGCCCGCGGCGGCCGGTGCAGCGCGCGAGGGACACTCCCGGCCCCTGGAGGCGGAGCCCGAGATAAGGTTCGCGCCCCCACCCGCCCCCTTTCCGAGGGCAGCGGCCAGAGGGTGGGTTTTGGATCTGGATTCTCAGTGCAAGCTCCTAGGGAACCCTGGTAGAAGCCAGCTCAGTTCTCCCGCTAGGACTGGGGAGAGGCGGGCTGAGGCACTCTGGGGAAGGGGGAGAGGCCAAGGCCACTCAGAGGTGGAAAGAACGAGGGCGACGACGGGAGGCAGGACCTGAGAGCATCACCTGCGTGGATCCAGGGAGGCCCCCTGCCCGGCCTCTGGACTCCAGGGTCAGTCACTTGGTCCGCCCAGCAGCTGACTGGTGGACCTGCCTTTGACCTAAGCTGCCGGAAAACCTGAGGGGAAGTTCATGTTCAAATAGGCAGTTACCTTCGAGGACTTAGGAGTGACAGGGAAGGTCTGGAATAAGGTGACCGATAAGGGGATGCTCTGCGCTCTGCCCCTTTTAGTCCATCGCTCACAGAGCAGCCAGAAAGTTCTTTAACAATCATGCGCTTAGACCCGCTGCCCTCCCCTCCCCGCCAACGTGCTCTGGCCCCAGCTGGCTCTCACCCGTCACTCGCCCCACTTCTCACGCTGCTCCGCCCCGCCCCCCATGGGACTTTTTGCCCTTCCTTATCCACAGCAGTGAGTTCTAGTCTCACTTGCTATTTCTTCTGCCTCCAAAACTCTGTCCCAGACCTTATTACAGGTGCCTGCTTCTCTTCATTCATGTCTCAAATGTCCCTTCCAGAAAGTTCTTCCTGCCCCCCTCCGGACGGAGCCACTCACAACCATTCCCATCCCCTCACCCCACTTTATTTTCAACAGATCACTATCTGAAATTTTACTAACAAGTAATTCTTGTGTCTTGCATCTGTCTCAAGGTGAGCTCTAAGAGGACAGGGAATTGGTCTTGCTCCCAGCTTTATCCTCTGCAGCTAGAGCCATACCTGGAATATAGTAGGTGCTCAATAAATCTGGGCTGAATGAATGTGTGAATTAATTTCTCCCCAGGGGAGAACCTTCACAAAGAAATGCCTTCATTTTTAGCCATCTGTACGTCTTCTTTGGAGAAATGTCTGTTTAGATCTTCCACCCAGTTTTTGATTGGATTGTTTGTTTTTTTGTTATTGAGCTGTTTGTATATTTTGGATATTAATCCCTCATTGGTTGCTTCATCTGCAAATATTTCCTCCCATTCTGAGGGTTGTCTTTTCGTTTTGTTTATGGTTTCCTTTGCTGGACAAAAACTTTTAAGCTTAATTGGGGCCCATTTGTTTATTTTTGTTTTTATTTTCATTACACTAGGAGGTGGATTGAAAAGGATCTTGCTGTAATTTATGTCAAAGAGTGTTCTGCCTATGTAAGCACATGAAAATATGCTCAACATCACAAATTATTAGAGAAATGCAAATCAAATACCTCATTGTAGGTATCACCTCACACAGGTCATAATGGCCATCATCCAAAAATCTACAAACAAATCTACAAAAATAAATGCTAGAGAGGGTGTGGAGAAAAGGGAACCCTCCTATGCTGTTAGATGGGAATGTAAATTGGTACAGCCAATATGGAGCACAGTATGGAGGTTCCTTAAAAGACTAAAAATAGAGCTACCATATGATCTAGCAATCCCACTCCTTGGCATATATCCAGAGAAAACCATAATTTGAAAAGATACATGCACCCCAATGTTCACTGCAGCACTATTTACAATAGCCAGGACATGGAAGCAACTTAAATGTCCATGGGCAGTTGAATGGATAAAGAAGATGTGGTACATATATACAATGGTATATTACTCAGCCATAAAGAAGAATGAAATAATGCCATTTGCAGCAACATGGATGGAACAGAGATTGTCATACTGAGTGAAGTAAGTCAGACAGAGACAAATATTGTATGACATTGCTATGAGGAATCTAAAAAAGGGTAAAAGTGAACTTATCTATAAAACAGAAATAGAGTTACAGATGTAGAAAATAAACTTATGGTCACCAGCAGGTAAGAGGGGTAGGGGTAAATTGGGAGATTGGGATTGATATATACACACTATATATAAAATAAATAACTAATAAGGACCTACTGTATAGCACAGGGAACTCTACTCAGTACTGTGTAATGGCCTATATGGGAAAAGAATCTAAAAAAGAGTGGATATATTTCTGTGTATAACTGATTCACTTTGCTGTACAGCAGGAACTAACACAACATTGTGAATCAACTATACTCCAATTTAAAATTTTTTTAATAAATAAAATAAAATACAAATCAGAAGAAAATAAATGCTTTCCTTCAATAACTGAATCCTATTGAATTCAGGTAAGACATGAACGTCTCGGAATGTTCACCGTTTCCCACATTCCCTCATCCATTCATTCAGACATTCCTGTTAGAGTCCGTTGTCATGTAAATATGTTTCTTCATGGGTCATATCAATGAATATTTAATAATTTTCCAATATGAAGACCTGGATAGCAAAATGCATTCCCATGAGAAGTACAAACAAATATTTACTGCACAAAGGAATGAACCTAATGCAACGAGCCCAAGGGTCCTGAAACTAGGCTTACTTCTGGGTTAACCCTTTTTGTGTTCATTACGCTCATTTGGCTTGGGTTTCTGTTGCTGTCAACTGGAAGACCCCTAAATTGAACACCCAAAGCAATTCTGGAGCTGAAAGACCCTTAAGAAAACAGAATGTCTAAGTCCTGCTTACAGTTATAACTTTAAATACTATCAAAGCTTAATATCACAGCTTAGCACCAATATGGATATTTTTATAAGTCCCCTTAAAAGCCCAAGCACCAATAATGGATATTTTTGTAAGCCCCCTTAAAAACCCAAGGAAATTTGACTTATATTTTAGTTGGGTTGGATTATCTGCATGTTTTATTTCTGAGGGCATGTTCTTAGATCCAACTATAAGACCCTCACATTGCCAGGTAAAGATGCAAGAATGAAAATTACAAGTGTACACAAAAGTGCAGTCCAAGAGAGTTTGGAGATAATCTTTCTATTTTATAGCTTCTTTCTTCCTCAATTTCAGAGTCCCAAGTGTTCCTGGCCAAGAGAACACTGAATGAATTCATGTTCCCCAGGGTTTGGGTCACATTTCTTATATTTTTATCCTAAGGCTGACAGGCAAATTCAACTTTCCTCAGATTTAAACCATAACATAGAAGTGAGAAACTAGCCTATTTCTAACCAATGATTTCTTGTGAGGCCTTTTCCCACAGAAACTCTTCAAAAGATGCTTCATTCTGGTTCTCCCAGTGAGGAGGGAAGTGGAGACGTGGTTGGCCTCTGTGTTGGAGTCATTTATACACATCCATCTTCAAAAGTAGAAGGAAAATAAATGTTTTGTTGGTTCATTCATCTATGACTGAAATTTTGTATCTGAAGTGAAAGTACATATTCAGGACTGGTTTTCCTTTGAGTTACGATTAAAACTTGGAAATAGAGTCCCATCAATAGGATTCTACAAGTCCCTGAATTCTTAATAGAAATTGTTACTAACAGGCTGGGATAGGTAATAAAGAGTTCAATTTCCATTAACTTTGACGTTAATATATCAATATATAACAAAATAATTGTTTCAAGTTCCAATGGGTGTGTGTGCCAGTATGTCTCTGTGTGTGTGTCTCTGTGTGTGTCTGTGTGGGGGGGGGAGAGAGACAGAGAGACAGAAAGAATGAGAAATGTTTGAAAATATTGAAGTTATTTAATATATTGTACTAAAAACTCTAACAATCCCAGTTCCTTAACTTTTCTTTTTTTTTTTACATCTTTATTGTAGTATAATTGCTTTACAATGGTGTCTTAGTTTTTGCTTTATAACAAAGTGAATCAGTTATACATATACATATGTTCCCATATCTCCTCCCTCTTGCATCTCCCTCCCTCCCACCCTTGCTATCCCACCCATCCAGGTGGTCACAAAGCACAGAGCTGATCTCCCTGTGCTCTGCGGCTGCTTCCCACTAGCTATCTATTTTACATGTGGTAGTGTATATATGTCCATGGCACTCTCTCACTTTGTCACAGCTTACCATTCCCTCTCCCCATATCCTAAAGTCCATTCTCTAGTAGGTCTGTGTCTTTATTCCTGTCTTACCCCTAGGTTTTTCATGACATTTTTTTTTTTCTTAGATTCCATATATATGTGTTACCATACGGTATTTGTCTCTTTCTTTCTGACTTACTTCACTCTGTATGACAGACTCTAGGTCTATCCACCTCATTACAAATAGCTCAATTTCGTATCTTCTTATGGCTGAGTAATATTCCATTGTATATATGTGCCACATCTTCTTTATCCATTCATCCGACAATGGGCACTTAGGTTGTTTCCATCTCCTGGCTATTGTAAATAGAGCTGTAATGAATATTTTGATACATGACTCTTTATGAATTATGGTTTTCTCAGGGTATATGCCCAGTAGTGGAATTCCTGGGTCATATGGTAGTTCTATTTTTAGTTTTTTAAGGAACCCCCATACTGTTCTCCATAGTGGCTGTACCAATTCACATTCCCACCAGCAGCGCAAGAGTGTTCCCTTTTCTCCACACCCCCCTCCAGCATTTATAGTTTCTAGATTTTTTGATGATGGCCATTCTGACCAGTGTGAGATGATATCACATTGTAGTTTTGATTTGCATTTCTCTAATGATTAATGATGTTGAGCATTCTTTCATGTGTTTCTTGGCAATCTGTATATGTTCTTTGGAAAAATGTCTATTTAGGTATTCTGCCAATCTTTGGATTGGGTTGTTTGTTTTTTTGTTATTGAGCTGCATGTGCTGCCTGTAAATTTTGGATATTAATCCTTTGTTAGTTGCTTCATTTGCAAATATTTTCTCCCATTCTGAGGGTTGTCTTTTGGTCTTCTTTATGGTTTCCTTTGCTGTGCAAAAGCTTTTAAGTTTCATTAGGTCCCATTTGTTTATTTTTGTTTTTATTTCCATTTCCCTAGGGGGTGGGTCAAAAAGGATCTTGCTGTGATTTATGTCATACAGTGTTCTGCCTATGTTTTCCTCTGAGAGTTTTATAGTGTCTGGTCTTACATTTAGGTCTCTAATCCATTTTGAGTTTATTTTTGTGTATGGTGTTAGGGAGTGTTCTAATCTCATACTTTTACATGTACCTGTCCAGTTCTCCCAGCACCACTTATTGAAGAGGCTGTGCTTTCTCCATTGTACATTCCTGCCTCCTTTATCAAAGATAAGGTGACCATATGTACATGGGTTTATCTCTGGGCTTTCTATCCTGTTCCATTGATCTATATTTCTGTTTTTGGGCCAGTACCATACTGTCTTGATTACTGTAGCTTTGTACTATAGTCTGAAGTCAGGGAGCCTGATTCCTCCAGCTCCATTTTTCGTTCTCAAGATTGCTTTGGCTATCCGGGGTCTTTTTTGTGTCCATACAAATTGTGAAATTTTTTGTTCTAGTTATGTGAAAAATGCCAGTGGTAGTTTGATAGGGATTGCATTGAATCTGTAGATTGCTTTGGGTAGTAGAGTCATTTTCACAATGTTAATTCTTCCAATCCAAGAACATGGTATATCTCTCCATCTATTTGTATCATCTTTAATTTCTTTCATCAGTGTCTTATAATTTTCTGCATACAGTTCTTTTGTCTCCTTAGGTAGGTTAATTCATAGATATTTTATTCTTTTTGTTGCAATGGTAAATGGGACTGTTTTCTTGATTTCACTTTCTGATTGTTCATCATTAGTATATAGGAATGTCAGAGATTTCTGTTCATTAATTTTGTATCCTGCTACTTTACCAAATTCATTGATTAGCTCTAGTAGTTTTCTGGTAGCATCTTTAGGATTCTCTGTGTATAGTATCATGCCATCTGCAAACAGTGACAGCTTTACTTTTTCTTTTCCGATTTGGATTCCTTTTATTTCCTTTTCTTCTCTAATTGCTGTGGCTAAAACTGCCAAAACTATGTTGAATTAGAGTGGTGAGAGTGGGCAACCTTTCCTTCTTCCTGATCTTAGTGGAAATGCTTTCAGTTTTTTACCATCGAGGAAAGTTGGCTGTGGGTTTGTCACCTATGGCCTTTATTATGTTGAGGAAAGTTCCCTCTATGCCTACTTTCTGCAGGGTTTTTATGATAAATGGGTGTTGAATTTTGTCAAAAGCTTTCTCTGCATCTACTGAGATGATCATATGGTTTTTCTCATTCATTTGTTAATATGGTGTATCACATTGATTGATTTGCGTATATTGAAGAATCCTTGCATTCCTGGAATGAACCCCACTTGATCATGGTGTATGATCCTTTTAATATGCTGTTGGATTCTGTTTGCTAGTACTTTCTTGAGGATTTTTGCATCTATGGTCATCAGTGATATTGGCCTGTAGTTTTCTTTCTTTGTGACATTCTTGTCTCGTTTTGGTATCAGGGTGATGGTGGTCTCGTAGAATGAGTTTGAGAGTGTTCCTCCCTCTGCTATATTCTGGAAGAGTTTGAGAAAGATAGGTGTTAGCTCTTCTCTAAATGTTTGATAGAATTAGCCTGTGAAGCCATCTGGTCCTGGGCTTTTGTTTGTTGGAAGATTTTTAATCACAGTTTCAATTTCAGTGCTTGTGATTGATCTGTTCATATTTTCTATTTCTTCCTGATTCAATCTTGGCAGGTTGTGCATTTCTAAGAATTTGTCCATTTCTTCCAGGTTGTCCATTTTATTGGCATAGAGTTGCTTGTAGTAATCTCTCATGATCTTTTGTATTTCTTCAGTGTCAGTTGTTACTTCTCCTTTTTCATTTCTAATTCTATTGATTTGAGTCTTCTCCCTTTTTTTCTTGATGAGTCTGGCTAATGGTTTATCAACTTTATCTTCTCAAAGAACCAGCTTTTAGTTTTATTGATCTTTGCTATCGTTTCCTTTATTTCTTTTTCATTTATTTCTGATGTGATATTTATGATTTCTTTCCTTCTGCTAACTTTGGGGTATTTTTGTTCTTCTTTCTCTAATTGCTTTAGGTGCAAGGTTAGGTTGTTTATTCGAGATGTTTCCTGTTTCTTAAGGTAGGATTGTATTGCTATAAACCTCCCTCTTAGAACTGCTTTTGCTGCATCCCATAGGTTTTGGGTTGGTGTGTCTCATTGTCATTTGTTTCTAGGGATTTTTTGATTTCCTCTTTGATTTCTTCAGTGATCACTTCGTTATTAAGTAGTGTATTGTTTAGCCTCCATGTGTTTGTATTTTTTACAGATATTTTCTGTAATTGATATCTAGTCTTCATAGTGTTGTGGTCGGAAAAGGTACCTGATACAATTTCAATTTTCTTAAATTTACCAAGGCTTGATTTGTGACCCAGGATATGATCTATCCTGGAGAATG
>NW_006798913.1:2342528-2350864 GCF_000442215.2 Lipotes vexillifer | reverse complement strand
TAGTTTTTGGCTTATGTACTGAGGTGCTCCTATGTTGGGTGCATAAATATTTACAATTGTTATATCTTCTTATTTAATCGATCCCTTCATCATTATGTAGTGTCCTTCTTTGTCTCTTCTAATAGTCTTTATTTTAAAGTCTATTTTGTCTGATATGAGTATTGCTACTCCAGCTTTCTTTTGGTTTCCATTTGCATGGAATATCTTTTTCCATCCCCTTACTTTCAATCTGTATGTGTCTCTAGGTCTGAAGTGGGTCTCTTGTAGACAGTATATATATGGGTCTTGTTTTTGTATCCATTCAGCCAGTCTGTGTCTTTTGGTAGGAGCATTTAATCCATTTATATTTAAGGTAATTATTGATATGTATGTTCCTATTCCTATTTTCTTAATTGTTTTGGGTATGTTATTGTAGGTCTTTTCCTTCTCTTGTGTTTCTTGCCTAGAGAAGTTCCTTTACCATATGTTGTAAAGCTGGTTTGGTCGTGGTGAACTCTCTCAGCTTTTGCTTGTCTGTAAAGGTTTTAATTTCTCCATCAAATCTGAATGAGATCCTTGCTGGGTAGAGTAATCTTGGTTGCAGGTTTTTCTCCTTCATCACTTTCAGTATGTCCTGCCACTCCCTTCTGGCTTGTAGAGTTTCTGCTGAGAGATCAGCTGTTAACCTTATGGGGATTCCCTTGTGTGTTATTTGTTGTTTTTCCCTTGCTGCTTTTAATATGTTTTCTTTGTATTTAAATTTTGACAGTTTGATTAATATGTGTCTTGGCATGTTTATCCTTGGATTTATCCTGTATGGGACTTTCTGTGCTTCCTGGACTTGATTTCCTTTCCCATATTAGGGAAGTTTCAACTATAATCTCTTCAAATATTTTCTCAGTCCCTTTCTTTTTCTCTTCTTCTTCTGGAACCCCTATAATTCGAATGTTGGTGCATTTAATGTTGTCCCAGAGGTCTCTGAGACTGTCCTCAGTTCTTTTCATTCTTTTTTCTTTATTCTGCTCTGCAGTAGTTATTTCCACTATTTTATCTTCCAGGTCACTTATCCGTTCTTCTGCCTCAGTTATTCTGCTATTGATCCCATCTAGAGTAGTTTTAATTTCATTTATTGTGTTGTTCATCGTTGCTTGTTTCATCTTTAGTTCTTCTAGGTCCTTGTTAAATGTTTCTTGCATTTTCTCTATTCTGTTTCCAAGATTTTGCAT
This sequence comes from Lipotes vexillifer, assembly GCF_000442215.2. Classification (NCBI taxonomy): domain Eukaryota; kingdom Metazoa; phylum Chordata; class Mammalia; order Artiodactyla; family Lipotidae; genus Lipotes; species Lipotes vexillifer. The sequence goes on along the minus strand of NW_006798913.1, from coordinate 2,349,659 downwards.
CATCTTTACTATCACTATTCTGAATTATTTTTCAGGTAGACTGCCTATTTCCTCTTCATTTGTTAGGTCTGGTGGGTTTTTATCTTGCTCCTTCATCTGCTGTGTGTTTTTCTGTCTTCTCACTTTGCTTATCTTACTGTGTTTGGGGTCTCCTTTTTGCAGGCTGCAGGTTTGTAGTTCCCGTTGTTTTTGGTGTCTGTCCCCAGTGGCTAAAGTTGGTTCAGTGGGTTGGGTAGGCTTCCTGGTGGAGGGAACTAGTACCTGTGTTCTGGTGGATGAGGCTGGATCTTGTCTTTCTGGTGGGCAAGTCCACGTCTGGTGGTGTGTTTTGGGGTGTCTGTGGCCTTATTATGATTTTAGGCAGCCTCTCTGATAATGGGTGGTGTTGTGTGCCTATCTTGCTAGTTGTTTGGCATAGAGTGTCCAGCACTGTAGCTTGCTGGTCGTTGAGTGAAGCTGGGTGCTTTTGTTGAGATGGAGATCTCTGGGAGATTTTCGCCGTTTGATATTATGTGGAGCTGGGAGGTCTCTTGTGGACCCATGTCCTGAAGTTGGCTCTCCCACGTCAGAGGCACAGCACTGACTCCTGGTTGCAGCACCAAGAGCCTTTCTTCCACACAGCTCAGAATAAAAGGGAGAAAAATTAGAAACAAAGAAAGAGGATAAAATAAAATAAGATAGAATAAAATAAAGTTATTAAAATAAAAAAAATTATTAAGAAAAAAAAATTTTAAGTAAAAAAAAAAAAAAACGGATGGATAGAACCTCAGGACAAATGGGGAAAGCAAAGCTATACAGAAAAAAATCTCACACAGAAGCATACACATACACACTCACAAAAAGAGGAAAAAGGGAAAAAATAATAAATCTTGCTCTCAAAGTCCACCTCCTCAATTTGGGATGATTTGTTGTCTATTCAGGTATTCCATCGATGCACGGTACATCAAGTTGATTGTGGAGCTTTAATCCACTGCTTCTGAGGCTGCTGGGAGAGATTTCCCTTTCTCTTCTTTGTTCGCATAGCTCCCGGGGCTCAGCTTTGGATTGGGCCCCGCCTCTGCATGTAGGTCGGCGGAGGGCATCTGTTCTTCGCTCAGACAGGACGGGGTTAAAGGAGCAGCTGATTCGGGGGCTCTGGCTCACTCAGGCTGGGGGGAGGGAGGGGTGCCGATGCGGGGCGAGCCTGCAGCGGCGGAGGCCGGAGTAACGTTGCACCATCCTGAGGCGCGCCGTGTGTTCTCCCTGGGAAGTTGTCCCTGGATCCCGGGACCCTGGCAGTGGCAGGCTGCACAGGCTCCCCGGAAGGGGGGTGTAGATAGTGACCTGTGCTCGCACACAGCTTTCTTGGTGGTGGCAGCAGCAGCCTTAGCATCTCATGCCCGTCTCTGCAGTCCGCGCTGTTAGCAGCGGCACGCGTCCATCTCTGAACCCCCTGTAAGCAGCGCTCTTAATCCCCTCTCCTCGTGCACCACGAAACAAATAGGGAAGAAAAAGTCTCTTGCCTCTTCGCCTCTTCGGCAGGTCCAGACTTTTTCCCGGACTCCCTCCCGGCTAGCCGTGGTGCACTAACCCCTTCAGGCTGTGTTCACACCGCCAACCCCAGTCCTCTCCCGGCCTCGGAAGGAAGCCAGAGCCTCAGCTCCCAGCCCCGCCCACCCCGGCAGGCGAGCACACAAGCCTCTCGGGCTGGTGAGTGCTGGTCGGCCCCAATCCTCTGTGCGGGAACCTCTCCGCTTTGCCCTCCGCGCCCCTGTTGCTGTGCTCTCCTCCGTGGCTCGGAAGCTTCCTCCCTCCACCACCCGCAGTCTCCGCCTGCGAAGGGGCTTCCTAGTGTGGGGAAACCTTTCCTCCTTCACAGCTCCCTCCCACTGGTGCAGGTCCCGTCCCTATTCTTTTGTCTCTATTTATTGTTTTTTTCTTTTGCCCTACCCAGGTACGTGGGGAGTTTCTTGCCTTTTGGGAGGTCTGAGGTCTTCTGCCATTGTTCAGTAGGTGTTCTGTAGGAGTTGTTCCACGTGTATATGTATTTCTGGTGTATCTGTTGGGAGGAAGGTGATCTCCGCGTCTTACTCTTCAGCCATCTTTCTTTTTTCCTCCTTAACTTTTCTTAAAGGTCATACTTTTATTCCTCCAGTCATTTTCTTAGCATGCCTCTGAGATTTCTTCAAGTGCTGTATAAGTCCCCGAGTAATAATTCACACAGAAAATTATCAGTGATGACTTGGAGAAGACATCCCACAGTATGCTGCTTGCTTTCAAAAAGAAAAACAACCCTATACTGTTAGCTTCCCAATTCATACTAATAATCCCTAGACATTTTTTCTGTCATCATGAGTCATTTATTATCCAACTTGCATTTTTTCCCCAGGTAAATGACTCAGCACTCAGTCTCTTAAATTTTAATTCTGTTTCATTCCAAATGCTTTTTTTTTTTTAAGATTTTTTGATGTGGACCATTTTTTTTAAGTCTTTATTGAATTTGTTACAATATTGCTTCTGTTTTATGTTTTGGTTTTTTTGGCCCCGAGGCATGTGGGATCTTAGCTCCCCAACCAGGGATCAAACCCTCACCCCTACATTAGAAGGTGAAGTCTTAACAACTGGACCACCAGGGAAGTCCCCCAAATGCTTTTTATAAAGGTCACTTTGACCATATTTAATAGATATTTCATCATATGTCATTGAAAAAATTAGGATGATGGATGAAATGATGTCTCTGTCTTTCCAGATCTAAAGAACTTGAGCCTCTGTGTCCTCTGTGGGGACAATCACATCATAGTTACAACCATACATTATAACCTGCATTTTTTCCTACTTCCCGTATTCTGTAAATCATAGCTAATTTAATAGACTGTCTTCTAGATTCATCACTTCCTTTTTCAGTGCTCGGTATAAAATTGTTCTTTCCTAAGCTTCTAGATTCATCATTGTCCTTCGAAGGGACAGTGTGTGTGTGTACTTAGCGTTTGTGCGGGTTTTGCCCCAGAGCCCTGGGAAGCTAATCTTTTTTTAAGGATGTATGTGCCTTCTTTATTAGATGCTCTCTCTAGAACTTGCCATCATAAATTAGACAATCTGCCTGCATGACGTCCTCTTGTAAGGAACAGGGAGAGAAATCTCTTCTTCACGCTCTGCCGCTGAGGTTTCTCCCTGGCTAAAAGCATACTTGGGAAGCCGCCTGGGGCGCTAAGGGCAGGATGAAGACTTGGCTGGCTACACGTAGCTTCAGAGATACCGTTACTCAAAATTACTTTGCTGGGGCAGAGTCAGTCGTCTGCTAGAATCTATGTACAGGGGGCTGGCTTCCCCCTCAGCCCTTCCGAAAGTTCAAGTTTGAGAATGCCTTTGGAGCCTGAATTGGAGAAAGCCACAGTGCACCTGCTAAAAATAAGGTTTACAAAAGGTCCAGCCCCACCCTCACCTCAGCTGGTCCCTGAGACAGGAGGCCGGCATAGGACCATCTCTACAGGCTCCCTGCCAAGCTGAACTGTGAAGATCCTGGGAAATCTGCTTGGCTCAGCTGAGGGAAAGATCCTCGCCCAAGGCCCCCACCTAGTCACTGATGGAGTCTATGTAAGGATGGATGAAAGGTGATAGCTCAAGTCTCCCTAGGATTTTTTTCTGATTTTTTTGAAAAAGAAAAGTTAAGGGGCTCAAGGGTATTTTCAGTAGAGACTAACCCATTAAATAGTTGCTGAGTAAAGGAATGAGATTCTCTGGATGACAGCTAGCTTAAAGCCAGGCTAAAATGATTACTGATATCACTTACATGCAGAATCTAAAAAAAGAAAAAAATGATACAGATGAACTTATTTACAAAACAGAAACAGACTCACAGACTTAGAAAACAAACTTATGGTTACCAAAGGGAAAGGTGATGGGGGGAAGGGATAAATTAGGAGTTTGGGATTGACATATACACACTACTGTATATAAAATGGATAATCAACAAGGACCTACTGTATAGCACAGGGAACTCTGCTCAGTATACTGTAATAACCTATATGGGAAAAGAATCTGAAAAAGAATAGATGTATATGTATATATGTATATATGTAATGTATATATATGTATGTATAACTGAATCACTTTGCTGTACACCTGAAACTAACACAACATTGTAAATGAACTATACTGTAATAAAAACATTTTTTAAATGTAATATATGTATTATAGTATGTAGTACATATTACATATGATATAATGCGATATACTATGATGTGCTGTAAAAAAATAATAATAAAATAAAATGGTTAGAGACAATTAATTCAATGGTCTTATAACACTTTTTAGCCCCAGTCCCTCTAAGACAGGCTGGGACCTGGGACCTAAACTTATAGTTACCAAAGGGGAAAGGGGGGAGGGATAAATTAGGAATTTGGGAATAACAGATATACAATACTATATACAAAATAGGTAAGCAACAAAGTCCTACTGTATAGCACAGGAAACTATATTCAATATCTTGTAATAACCTATAATGGAAAAGAATCTGAAAAAGGATATATATGTAGTCTTTTATTTATGTGACTTACATATATAATGTAACATACATATGTACCATATATATAATGTAACATATATATGTACATATATATATATATCTGAATCACTTTGCTGTACTCCTGAAACATTGTACATCAACTATACTTCAATAAAAAATAAATTTAAAAAAACTGTACTCCCTAGAACAGGGGTCCCCAACCCCCAGGCCATGGACCAGTACCAGCCTGCGGCCTGTTAGGAATCAGGCCACACAGAAGGAGGTGAGCAGCCGGTGAGTGAGCGAAGCTCCATCTGCCACTCTCCATCGCTCGCGTTACCACCCCCATCCATGGAAAAATTGTCTTCCACGAAACCAGTCCCTGATGCCAAAAATGTTGGGGACCGCTGCTCTAGAACATAAATTAGTTTCACATTAAGGATGGGTAAAAGTTAAACTTAAGACTTTGAAGCCTAAAGATCCATTCTCCAACCAAATAACATGAAAATGAGGGTCACTAGGCCCTTGGCATGGGCACAGCTACACACTTTTTAGCTCCCCATGGGAGTGAAACCAACAATGTTTCCCTGTGCAGGAGGCAAGCATATTTATCAGTTGAAGGAGAAATGGGTGTGAGCATATTTAGGTGGAATTTGTAAGGCTGATTTTAAAATCAATCATACAAAATACAAGTACATTAATGTAGACAGGCAAAAGAGACCTAACCTAGATTTACACAGAATCAGACATAAATTCTGGTGAATATTCTATTTGCCTTTCTCCATTAAACACTCCTACTTACAGTGACTGAGAAGCAGGCAGGTTGTATGAGGTCTCACGACAGGAAGTGTTAAGAGCAGTCAGGGCTGCATTGAAAGGAGAAAGAAAAATTATAAAGCATGTGAAACTTACTCCCCAGCAAACCCATGACCAGCAAGGCTGGACTTGACTAATACTTTTTCATTATTAAATTGAAAATAGTTTAAGGCAGGGTAGTACAAAGGTTATATTGCTAAAAGGGAAATCTGTGCAGCTTTTGTATGCTTCCGGTGGGAGTAACACTTAGTTTGAACTTTCTGGAAAGAAATTCGACATGTATACATCAGGAGCCTTATAATATTCATACCTCTTGACACAGTAATTAGGTTTTTAGGATAAAAAAGAATAATCAGAAAAGTAGGCAAAAACTTATGTGCAAAGGTATCAGTTAAAATATTATTTATAATGGGCAAAAGAATAACAAAGAAACAAACAGAAGCCCCCAAATTGTGGATGGGTTAAACCAGAGGTCAGCAAAGATTTTTCTCGAAAGGCCCAAAGAGTAAATATTTTAGGCTTTGCAGACCCTACTGTCTCTGTCCCAACTGCTTCTCTGTCCTTGTGGCAGGAAAACAGCACAGAAACAGCAAAGAAGTGGGTGTGGCTGGGTCCCCGTAAAACTTAGTAATGAAATGTAGATTCATAGAATTTTCAAAAATCAGGAAATACTGTTGATTCTTTTCAACAACTTTAAAATGTAAAAACCATTCTTAGCTCAGGGCTTTTACAAAAACAGGTGGCAGGCCAGATTTGCCAACCCTTCAATTAAGTTATAAAAATTTTAAGTTCAATATTCATATCAGTCAAAACTACACAATTTGAGAAATGGGGAGAGTAAAGAGGTAAAGAGATGGGAGGGAGGGGAGACTGGAATATAATATGCTAAAAGATTTATAGTAGTTTTTTCTAGATAGAGAGATTATGGATGATAAGGATGATTTTTCTTTTCGTCTTATTTTTTATATTTTTGGATTTTTCTACAATAAATACATGTTATTTTACGACTAAAAATGATATTTTAAGGAGAACTTTTTTGGCTAAGAAGATTCTTTTTTTTTTCTCATTCTTTAGACATTACTCAGAAACTCTGGACATGCTGAAATTCTTGACAACCTCACACTGTTTTTTAGGAATAACTTTTAAACAACACCAATTTTTTTTTCAACAGAAGCTGACAATTCATTTATTTTCAGGAGCATATGCCTTTTAAATACTTAGATCGTATCCCCAAAGTAAGGCTGTCTCCCTCGCTTTTTCATTTCTCTCCCAGCCAGGGACACCCTTCTGCCTCTCCCCAGCAAGTGCACGCAGCCCTCACTCCCCAGCCTGGCATGGTAACACCTCCAACTTCTTCACCTCACCTGCATCCAGCCCAGCATCTCAGACGCACCCCTCCGACCTCAGAGGCTTGCCATTCAAAGCCCACATACGTGCCCCATTCCCTCACCTCCAGCTCACCTGTTACTGACTCAGTTAACAAGCAACCACTCCCTTGTTGTCAGTAGTGTGTTGTGTATACCAGATAACGGCTCACTCTGCAGGACCTCCAGAAATAGCTTTATATTTATTTTAAAAGGAGGTTTGGAATCTTAATATCTTAACTCAATTGAGTAATTAGCTGACAGGCAAATTTCAGGCATCCAAGCCAACATTCCCCAAGCATATTTCACAAACACTTGTCCTAATAGATATTGCATGGGGAAAAAATGATCTGTGTTTAGATCATTTTGAGAGATGCTGCATACAATATTCCATTTCAGAGACTCACAATTTATATATATATATATATATATATATATATATATATATATATATGTTTTTACACCACA
>NW_006798913.1:2320231-2342447 GCF_000442215.2 Lipotes vexillifer | reverse complement strand
ATATATATATGGCTTTGCAAAGTCCAAAAGTAAAGATCCCCATATAACTTTGTTCAACTCATTGTATCCCAAACTTATTTTCAGCCTCCCTTCCCCCCACCCTACCCCTCACCCTTTGTTTTGATGGGAACACATAAACATCCAATACCTCTAGCAGAAGTTGCACTCCCAAGGAACACTCTTGGGGATATCCTGCCCTGGCCAATAGAAGAGCTGATTTGGAAAGAAGGGATGGGATAATACTCTCTAGCATCCCTCAAGTCATTCTGCATTGGACTGTGATGATCTCAGACTCTGAATCAGACACAGTCCTGGCCTGGGGTCCACTGCATCCACCCAGCTGCCTGAACACTGCTGCCATTTGCATTTCTACCAGGCCCCTGAGTGCCTTTAGCTCCCTCCTTCTCCACCTGCTGCTTTTCCTTCCACAATCTCCCACTCAGCACCACCTGCACCATCTCTCTTGTACATTCCCATCATTGCCGAGGGCTCACTCACCAAGTGTGTATTTAAATTTAAATTTAAGGCCCCGTGGCTTTCCTTGGCTGCTGTCAAAAATTAGCATATGTTTTTAGTATTTATGAGACGTACACAGCTGACATTTTTGGAAAATTACATTCCATCTGCAAAAACATATGTATCCAACTGTGGTGAGATTAGATGTTCCTGCATTTATTTTTCTAAGAATTGAGCACATCCAATATACAGTCTTCTCTGAATGCTCCTTATTGTTTCTTTTTTGGCAGTATTTTTCAACTATCCAATCACCAAGGACAGATATACATGGACCCTTAAGTCAATTAATAACTTCTTAGAAAAATATGTACTTTCCCCAAAAGCAAGTTTCTACAAAAGACACAGAAGAGACTATTGCTGCTGCTTAGGATAGCTTTCACAAAACAAATTACTTCAGTTGGCAAATATGTGCCCATAATAACTAAACTTTAAAGAAATGCTTGGCCAGTTTGGAATTTGTTAGTTTCCAAGCCACAATACAATATCCTGGATTCGTTCTGGGCATTTTGCACGACATACTTTCTCACATGAATATTTGGATTCTAACCCAGAGTGTAGGCGTGACCCACTACTACCCCACCACGCACACAGTAAAATTTGTTGTTTCAAATTCAACAACAGTGAAAAAGAGAGTTCGAACAAATAAGAAGAGGGTTTAACAGGAGCATATTATTCGGGAATCTAGGCTTAAGCTAAATTATTTTTCATCCTCCCTCAGGAAATGACTCTATACCTGGTAGAGTGGTTCTTCTGTAACCATGGACTTAACTCATAAGAAAGTCTTAGGTGAAAATAACTCAATGGAAGTTTGAAGTGCTGTTATATTACGACAGACAAAGTGGTATCGCCAGTGAGGATTGTTTAGAAAGTGGAAGCAGAGGATAATTTTCTTCTCAAAGAAGCCACTTTTGGGAGTACAACCATGCTTTAAGTAATGAAAGCAAGTTTTCAATGTCTATATGAAGTCTTCTGGTTTTTGAAATTTCTTTGCCTTACTTTATAGAAAATAAGGAGTAAACTATAATTCCACCACAAATCCAAAGATGATCCAATGGTCTTCGAAGCCACACCTCTCAGACCTCACCTCCCGCCTGCTCACTCTGCCTGGGTCATGATGTCACTTACTTGCATAAACCTGAGAGTAAGTGCCTCCTCTCATCTTGCACCATGGACATCTCTCTTGTCTCACCCCAGGCACGGCCCCGATCCAGGAGCTATCATTTTGATCAGGAAGATTCATGGCTGTATTAGTCAGGATATGCTTGGTGATGCTGCAATAACAAATCAGCCTCCAAATTCTGAAGGGCTTAACTCAACAAAGGATTCTTTCTTGCTCATATGCCATCCCTCTGGAGCACGTGGTCTCTAATCCCTGAGGCAGAAGAAGAGTTTGAACTTGACCCTGCCTCAGCTAGAAGTGACACAGGTCAACCCTCACATGTCATTATCCAGAACTACAAGAGGACTGGGAAAGATCAACTTTACTGTCCTGCAAAATGCAAATATACAAGGAACCATAACTGAATACAACAGACATGAATTTTAATTATTAATGTATCCATTTCAAACCTAACCTCTTTCTTATCCTCAGGCTTTCTTTTTAAAAAAAAAAATTTATTGGAGTATAGTTGATTTAAAACGTTAGTTTCTGCTGTACAGCAAAGTGAATCAGTTATACATGTACATATACATATATCCGCTCTTTTTTAGACTCTTTTCCCATGTAGGTCATTACAGGGTATTGAGAAGAGTTCCCTGTGCTATACAGTAGGTTCTTATTAGTTATCTATTTTATATATGTAGTGTGTATTACAGGGTATTGAGAAGAGTTCCCTGTGCTATACAGTAGGTTCTTATTAGTTATCTATTTTATATATAGTAGTGTGTATATGTCAATCCCATCTCCATATCCAATCTCCTATCCACCTGGTGTATGCGTCCCATCCACTCAATCTTTAGGTCTTGGCTTAGACAGCCTTTCTTCTGAAGATCCTCAGAGAACCCTCCTTCCCTAAACCTAGACCTTCCTTTCTCATTTACTTTTCCCACAAGAATACTAGCTAGCATTTATCATCTACTCTATGCCAGGTACTGTTCTGGGCACTTCCCTTCAAATCCTCACAATAAGCCATTGAAGTGGTATCCTCATCCAAGCTTCCCTTAGAAAACAGCCTGAGCCCAAAATATATACGTTAGCCCTGTATTAGGTGGGCAATGCCAGGGAAGCAGGAGGGTAAGAAGAGGGCAAGGGCGGCAGGGACGAAGGGAGACATATAAGAGGGACATTGATACAGAGCTGGCCATGTCTTTGTAACAAGCTGGGTGCTTTCAGGAAATCAAGAGATACTCAAGACAGGCAGAAAAGTACTAATTGCTATATCTCTGAAAAGTCCATCCCAGCTCCAATTAGACCAGAATCAGCCACTCTGCAGGACCCAGGTCTATCGTTGGGGCCACAGCCTGGCTCCATGCCCAGGAGAAGAAGACAAGATGTCACCAGGACAGCTCCAGCTAGAAAGCAAGGTGAAGACATGTGTCTGGTTAATTCAGGTAGTTGTGACTTATTTCCAGTTTTCCGATGAAGACACTGATGCCTAGAAATATAAAACTTTCAACAAGATGACACAGCTCGAGAGTAACAGGATGTAAACCAGGAAAGCTGGTCTCCAAGCATGGAGTCGTCAACCACTGGCCTGCCACAGGAATGCAAACTCCAGAAAAGCAAGGACTGCTTTATCCCAGCACCCATCACAAATATAGAGCCTGACACTGTCGACACTCAATAAATATTTATTGAAAGAATGAATAACCTTCAAATAAATGGTATTTCAAGAAAGCCTAAAGAAATCAATAAGGAGAGATCACATCTTATTTGGGTGTTCTGGAAGGTTCCATGGTAGAAGTGACATCGAGTCAGATATTCCAAACATTTAGAGAAAAGCCTGAAAGTGGCACAAAGGCCATATTTGGAGACTGAAGTTTTCCTGAAATAGGGAACCGAGGGGAGAAATGGGAAATAAGGCTTAAAAAGTACATTGGTATCAAACTGTAGAAGCTTTGCCAACTTCAGGGTGGATGGATGCTTAAAGCAGAGAGAAGTTAAGAACTGTGTGTATTTCAAAAGAAAGTCCCACTTGTAGCAATGTCCACAGCCATGGAAACCAAGAACATGCCCCAGAAAGTCCCCAAATCATAGTCCCGTTAAGCCATGTGTTATTCTACACTCCAGGAACCCGCCATTGTTCATTCTGTTCTAGGCAAAAGTCCATTTTTTTTCTGTTACCCAAGTTTCTATGGCTTGAGATGAAGCTGTGTTCTTGTTTTCTATCAGGAGAAATGGAAAACAGCTGCTTACCATTCTCTTTATAATAAGCTTTATATAATTCAACCAGCTATTTAAACATTTTCCTGATATTTGATCATTAACCCAGCACATAGCATAAGAGACACTATAAGAAATCAAGTGATAACATTAGCTTTATAAAGAGAATCACACACACACACACAAACACACACTCACACACCCAAAGATTTTTTAAAATCTATAAAGGATAAAAGTATATTCCTTAATGGGACTATCCCACGGTTTATAATGTTTCCCTTGTGATACATAAAGCATTGTCTTTATGATAAATGAAATCTCTCTGGAATTGATTATAACACACATGGGAAGCAAACAGCTGAAATAAATTCTTATTTAGAAGCATGAACATTCCAGAAAACTCCACAAGTTCCATACTGCTTCCATTTGCATTTGCATTTCCACTTAGTTAATGTCCTCCTGCATCTGTGGAAGCGGCATAAATAGGATAAACACAAGTCACCCGTCCACCACTCACTCCCGATCCCAGCACTTCCCTCTGACTTAAGCATCTTGACCACCTTGGAAACCATCTCCTGGTTTTCCTTCTACCCCTCTGACTGCTTCTTCTCCATCTCCTTGGAATGCTATCCCTTTCCTCCAAATATTAATTGTCAGAGCTCCTCCAAGGTCAATTCTAGACCCTCTTTTCACCCTAGACTGTCTCCCTAGAAGACCTTATTCACAAGACTCATGGATGCATATCTGCTTCAAGACCTGGCCTCTGAAGCACAAGTAACTAGTTTCCAGTGTAACATTTCCATTTCAATGCCTGCGGTAGCATGTAGAACTCAACATACCAAAACCTGAACTTGTGATAATGAACCCTCAACCTGCCCTACTCTTGGGTTCTCCTTGTCTCATCCCCATCTCCTTTACTCCCTATACCTAATCTACTCTACTAATCTACTCACCAAGTCCTGTCAATATCATGTCCCAAATATTTCTAATCTATCCACTTCGATCCTTCACCATCACCATGAACCTCATCCAACACTGAAACAAGATGTCAAGTAGGACTTTCGTGCTGCCCAGGAGTCATCAGTGGTTCTTGATGGATCTTTTCTTTTATCTGCACATGGGGAAGGGAAGGCACTTCTCACCAACCAGGGAGGGAGAGACTATGAAAGAGTTTGGAGATGCCTCATGAAGAGGAGGCTGGCATCTCATTTCACAGTGGGTGTCTGCTTCCCACAGAGGTCTCGTCAATTTCCCCACTGTGCTTATTTGAGCAGGAGAAGACAGCTGGAGCAAGATAGGGCTAAGACAGGGCTGGAAATGGAACCGTCTTCAGGCTGCTTGGAAAAATGAGGAATGTGTAGTTCCCTATGTGTCAAGTGGATGTCCCACAACTCCTGATGGGAACCCCAGACACCAGAGGCTCTGGGGTGGCCTGCCCTGGGCAGATGCTACATGGGGAGTTGGAAGAGGTCGTAGAATCATGCAAGTTCTTGCTGAGGAGCCAGAGTGTGCTTGCTTTTCACACATGAGTCACCAGAGGCTGGTTAGTGTTAGTCCAAGAAAAAGCAGAAACCAGCATCTCAAGGGCTACAACAAAGACACCGTTCTTTCCCTTCCTTTCTCCCCACCCCCACCTAGAGAAGGGCCTGACCCAAGGGCAGGGAAGGAGGCCCCCACCCCACTGCAAGGTAAGACTAAGGTCTAGTTCCAAAACATGTGATACATACACGAATGCTAGAGGTATATTTCCAAATCTCTTTATTTAAAGAAGACTCTATATCTGATGGTTCCCATATGTGACAGATAACACCACCTTAATTCAGTAGGCAGTAGGCCTACTTTCACCTGTATCATTTAATTAGGTCTCTTTCTAGGTTTCTGCCGGGTGCTCAGGGTTGTTTTGTATTTTTTCACTCGACTTGCAGATGACAACATTTTAAGAAACAATCCCCTCATAGATAGTTTGAAAACATGAAATAAAATGATTGATGCTACCTGGAGTCTTACAGTGAAAGGCTTTTGAAGTAAGAAAATTAAATTCCATCTACCAGTGAGAATAAAATTAAGCAAATATTACAACTAAAGTTTCATTAAAGGGGGAGGGATAAATTAGGAGTTTGGGATTAACATATACACACTACTATATATAAAATGGATAATCAACAAGGACCTACTGTATGGCACAGTACTCAATACTCTGTAATAGCCTAAATGAGAAAAGAATCTGAAAAAGAATAGATATGTGTATATGTATAACTGAATCACTTTTCTGTATACCTGAAACTAACACAACACTGTAAATCAACTATAATATTAAATAAAATTAAATTTAATAATTTAAAAAATAAAGTTTCATTAAAGACTAAATTTAATAAGAAAAGCTTAAAGGCATCTTCTCTAGCAGTCACTGAAGACTTTCTCCCAGTGCTTTTAATGGGGCAGTTTGACTCTGGGTAACCAGTAGCCTTTCCAGGCCTGTGACTTAACAGAGCATCCAACACAATGATGATTTACAGCTTCATTAATGCTGATGACAAAAGACATAGTGAATTAGTCAATGTTATCTTAGGTCATGGTGATGCTTCCCACAAAAAATCAAAGCGAAGTAAAATTCCAAACTCTGTAGAGAGATATCAACTGCAAAAATGTCATAAACATCTAACATAAAATTAGCAAATGTAACCTTTTTAGAAAGTACTGAACTTCTGGAGCAAGAAGTCTGTAAACTTGGCTCACAAACCAAATCCAGGCTGCTGCCTGTGTTTGTAAATAAAGCTTTATTGAACATGGTCCCAAGGATTTATTTACATATTATCTACAGATGCTTTCACACTAAAATAGCGCAATTGAGTAGTTACAACTGACAGAGACTGGATGGCCTTCTATGCCTGAAAGAGTTACTACATGGCATTTTACAGAACATGTTTGCTGACTCCTACTCCAGCTGCAGTGTAAAATCTCCAGTTATGCCAAAATGGCTGCTCTCCTTTGAAAGAAAAAGTACCTGAGTACATGAATCTTTTCGGGTAAGGCTCATTTAGACAGATAGATACATAAATACATGCATATATACATAGACACATACATACATACCTAGAAGATAGATACACAGTACACACATACATAGATGATAGATACATATACACACATGCATATATATACATACACACATACATACATACACACATTCATGCATGCATAGATGATATATGCATGCATCCATACATACATAGAGGATAGATACATAGATACATACATAGATCACACATACATACACAGATAGAAAGATAGATAGATAGATATGAGGAATTTCTACCCACATGTATCATTTTCTTTTATAGTATCTAAAGGAAATGAATAATAAAGGACAGTGCTTTATTTAACTCATTTTAAGAATCATTTTTATTCCTTAAAGAATGTATTTGATGAAGATTATCTCCATCAGACTATGTCCAAGAAAAGGAAACAACTTCACCATTCTTTTCCTTTGTGAAGTTGACTTTAATAGTTCCTATCGACGCAGTCATGTCTATATACTTTCCATAATGTACAGCCAAGGCCTGAATGCTCATAGTTACTTTAAAAATCCAGTTAACTTAAGCTTGACTTCAGTCTAAAGAACAAATCGTGAGTGTCCTCTTCAATTTCTCCTACAAATAGGGATCTAGACTACCAATCTTGGTTCTCAATTTGGCACACGTTTATACACACAAGATGTTTTATCCTTCATATCTCCTGAAATATAAAGGTGTTATGAAAGCCTACACTAACATTCAAAATAGTAATACTAATAATAGTCAAAACTGATTGAGTGCTAACAATGGGCTAAGGTGGCAAAAACTGTCTAGCTCTTCATCAAAACTGCATCCTCCTCGTCCTAAGGACACAGCCTGAGTTCTAGCCAATGGATTGTTCCTGGTCCAGAGAAAACTCTCGTGTGTGATCCTTCCTATTTCCCTTTGCACTGATTTGATGGTGATGAGCCCAGCAACCTGGGAAACCACTGCTGAAGAGGTGAGAACCCCCAAACTGAAGAAACCTGGGTTCCCAATCAAAATTTGGAAGAGAGCTCCCTGCCAATCAAGATTCCCTGTTTCAGACTTTACATGAGTGAGAATTTAACCTCTGTGATCTCTGGCCCATTATCCATCTGGAGACTTGTTTGTTACCACAACTGGCAAAACTTTAACAGGTATTTTGTTTAATCAAGAGGGTTTTTATTATCACCACTATGTACGTGTCATGTGTATCATATGCACTAGTCATTTCTATTAAGATTGGAACAATAATTTATAAAAATATGGCAATTCATGTAAATACTTTACAACCGTGTAGCAGATTTTTTAAATGTCCTGAAACTCCTTGATCTTAGAAATGCACCTACTACTTTTTAATCACCTTTTGGGTAAGCCATTTCAGACATTAAATATCCTTGTTAAAACTAGAGAATTCTGGGCTTCCCTGGTGGCGCAGTGGTTGAGAGTCCACCTACCGATGCAGGGGACACGGGTTCGTGCCCCGGTCCGGGAAGATCCCACACGCCGCGTGAGGCATGGCCGCTGAGGCTGCGCGTCTGGAGCCTGTGCTCTGCAACGGCAGAGACCACAACAGTGAGGCCCGCGAACCGCAAAAAAAAAAAAAACAACAACTAGAGAATACTAAATAAGTTCCAGATAAGCACATGGACTACAGCAATGCCAATAATTGTTTGTGAATTCAGATAAGATGTGAAGGTGATGAACAAGGCACGGACTAATATTTATACACCTGACAAGGGAATGATATTGTATTAATTAAACAAAGGCAACAGGGATCCTACTTAAGTGATTTTAAGTGAATTCTCATGTCTTTAAATAATTCTGGTCGAAATGAAAGACCTCTGGAGAATCTTTTATGTGTTGGAGCATGAAAGAATAATATTGTTCAAAGTGGCAATTTCTGTCCTCAATCTGGACTTTATTTTACAATTATGGATATTTGGTGTGGCTTAGATTGCAGTTTTCTTTTGTATGTTTTCCATTTGGCAAACACAAAATTAAACGAGCCCCAGCAGCTTTCATCTTCCTTTCCCATTAGCATTCTGACCCCACCATCCTCCCCCGCCACCCCCAGCATTAAGTCCGTATCTCTGCTGATGTGAATAGGCTAGAATCAATGGAGTGGTGTTTGAAAAACCCTGAAATAACTGCCTGGGGGTTACACTTCATGATCTCAACGAGCATCTGAGTTGACACGGGCCTGTGTAGAAGCCAAAAGGGAATAGGAGATGTGACGCGAGTGGGTGTTGGAGAGAGAAAGAAAGAAGTCCATTCTTGTAGGTTTATCCCTCCTTGTCCCTTCCTTTCAGGATGTGCTGCCTGCAGAGGAGCCTATAAACTCTGCACCCCATTGTCCCCACAACAGGCCAAACTGCTGATCACAGCCCAGGAGGCTCCCCTCTTCCCATGCCCTTGCCCCCTTCCTCCAAATCTGCACAGTATGAAATATACACACTGAGCATGCACACCACTTTGTACATTTCACAAGAACAATGAAAAGTGCTGTACATTTTACAAGAATCCCAATGAAGAAATTGAGGCTGGGGAATGGAAGGGACTCCCCACATCATGCCAATGCCTGGGGACCAAGTGAGCCTCCACAGCCCCCCTAAACACCTGAAGACCTCCGATTCTCTAACCACCTCCTCCCTGGACATAGTAATAGAATCCTCTCATCTCCCAGTTCTTAGACAGGAGAATCAAGTTCTTAGCCCTGAGCCAGGGATTCGTGGCAGTAGAAGAAGGGTGAGGGGCATCTTGGGCTTGTTGGCAGCAGTGCTGGCTGCTGGCAACTCTGCCCGGACCCCAGCAGTTGTTGGAATCGCCTAGAGCAGCAGCAGGGCGAAGTGTCATTCTCTTAGCCAGGAGGCAGCAGCCACTCCTTTCTGCTGCAGGCCTCAAGAGAACCATTCAGAGCCTGTTGCAAGACTTGATGACTGCAGGCTTGTGCAGGAAAAGCACTGGAAATACTTACAGATGACTCACAAACCTCAGGTGCAAAATAAAAGCTCTGTTCATTTAATTGCTTTAAAAATCAAATAAGCTTCTTTCTCCTATCTCTTAGTTTACACTGGTGAACAATACTGTCTGCAAGCAGCTGGGCTCACAAGAGATGCTAGCAAGAACAAGGGGCAGTCTCTTCCTCTGTCCACCAAGATAGCTTTGTATCTCACTGTCTGAGTCAGGTGAGAATTCTCCCTTTGTCTCTGAGACTACCAACCTCCTTCAATAACCCGAATTCATGTTTAACAGCAATGAAAGGAAACTCAGCCTGATAAATCACTCAATCCCCTCAATGATTCATCTGGACATCCCTTCCCTCCTCTTTCCTTCCTTCCTCACCCCCAACCTCTCTCTCCCTGTTATACGCGCGCGCGCGCACACACACACACACACACACACACATACAATGCAGGTGACATACAAATGGTTACCACCTTGCCCTACACTCATTACCTTCCAAATAATGTTTTACTTAACTACCATCCATGAGTTAGTTGTATGTCTTCTATTTACTTAATCACTTTTTCATGGATTCAGTGACTGTTTATTCAGTGTCCAACACATGCCAAGCACTCAGCTAGGTCCCCTAATCTCCATTCCACTTACCTTTCTTATGGGGCTCACTTACAAATGTTCTTTTTAATATCAGTCATTCAACAGGTATTGACTAAGCCCCAAACTATCCAGATAAGTTTTAATCAGTGGCATAGGACCAGGCTTTTATTGTTCTGTTCTTCTTTCCAAGTTTCCCAAAGCTTCTCCAAATGCCTGATATTATTGTGGATTCTTTTACACAATTGAATGCATCTCAGTGTAACTGCCACTTACAGAGCCTCCAAATTTCTGCCGGGAACTAAAGTGGTCACTGGAGATGGAAAGCAGATCAGAGACGATCCTTTCCCTTGAAGGACTCAGCATTTTAGGAGGTGACTGTAATATACTGAATGAAACCCTGCCAAAGGCCACAGGCATCTAAGGAAGGATGGTAAACCTTGTGTCTTGCACATTGTATGACCAGGTCAGGACTTAACACCCATGATCTTGCATATGAGAGACATTTTGTTATCACCGTTCAACAAGGGAGAAAACTGAGGCTCAAAGGGATGAAATAACTTACCCCAGTCTCTCTGACTATAAGCCATATTTCCACCACACCATAATCTCTCTCCTACAATGCTCGTACCTCAGCATCCCTGCCCTCTGTATTCTCTGCAGCTTTCACAGCCCAGGTGTCCCCAGCTGGGAAGACTTCAGACACAGGACCACATCCTGTCATGGTGGCTCTGACAGAAAGAAAGAAAATGGGATCCTTTATATGTCTTTGAATATAGTTACCTTTAAATGGATAACAACAATATCAAATAACACTTATAAAGTTACTTTTATACAAAGCCATTTCACATTTAATGCGCACATAGTAAAAACTATGGGAGGGCACTAAGAAAGATTTTTTAAATAGTGTAGTAATGAGAAAGATTAAGGAAGAAACTTCATCCCCAACCACCACCAATGGGTTCTTCAACCCAAACAAGCACTCATGCTATGTGAGATCTAGACTTCAAGAATACTTTCAGAGTTTTGTAAAAATAAAATGTCCAATTCTGCTAATTTCTTCCTCATCATAAGCAGTGAATGTTTTGCCATCATTGTACTAAATTATCCACATCTTCTTTATCCCAGGTAACCTCCTGCTGCTAACCTGGGACAGCACCTTCAGGACCTGTGAGTTGCGTGACTGTCTCTTGGTTTAAGGTTGAAAAGATAAGAAATGATAGATCAGTATTATTAAGGAAGTCCCCAATCCTTGCACTAATTGAGCACAGACTACATGGAAATGTAATAGGGAAGAACAAATCTGACTCCATATTAGATCTGTTCCTTTTGCTTTAACCTTTGTGCTCTGTTGCCTGTGCTTAGTCATGCTGGCTCTGTACCTTTTGTAAAAGAATGTTGCCTATAGCCTGAAATATACAGGCCAGCCCATTCTCAAGGCTATGACCTTTAAAGGTTTAACACTTTTCCATTCATATATAGATAAAAAGTTGCAGAACAGAGAATAACACTGGTCTTCTCTGACCTGACCTACATGGACAGATGCAAGAACAAAGGATTCCTGCACCAAGAACTTTGCAACAACTAACCACACCCCTCCCTCACCTTACATTTAAAAGTGCTTTGCTGAAACCCATCAGAGAGTATGGGGTTTGGGGGGCACAACAACCCATCTCCTTGCATGGCCCTGAAATAAAACTTTCTCTGATCCAGACTCCAACAGTTTGTTTGTTCAGCCTCACTGTGCCTTGGGCATAGTAACTTGTGTTCAGTTACAGAAGGCTAAGCAGAGGTGTGAATCAGATGGTGCCTGGCCTTGGGAGATAAAGCCTATAGTGAAATAATTCCCATACCCCAAGAAAAGTTTAAGTGTCATAAAAAGATGTGATAAAAATAATCTGGGGAAGGGCTTCCCTGGTGGTGCAGTGGTTGAGAGTCCGCCTGCCGTTGCAGGGGACATGGGTTCGTGCCCCGGTCCGGGAAGATCCCACGTGTCGCGGAGCGGCTGGACCTGTGAGCCATGGCCGCTGAGCCTGCGCGTCCGGAGCCTGCACTCTGCAACGGCAGAGGCCACAACAGTGAGAGGCCCACATACCACAAAATAATAATAATAATAATAATAATAATAATAATAATAATCTGGAGATTCAAAAAGGAGAAATATTGAATTCTAGAAACTCTTAGAAAAATCTTCTTCAATATATTGAATAACATTGCTGTTGTTTTGGGAGATGACATGTCCAGAGTGGGTTTTTAGGATTGCTATTTTCTAAGTGGTAAGTTTCCATTCTAAATATTTTGGAGATATTCTAAAAGCTCTGGTGCCTTCAAATTATAGTTCCAGGCATATTGAATAAGGAACTACTGACTGAGGCCATACACAAAACTCGGTGTTCCCAGATTAGAGAAACACCTCAGAAATTTTGCTTACCATCAGAATTTTGGTATTATAGGTATCAATGAGGATTTTGTTGGAACCCTGAAGGAAAGATAAAAAAAAATGGGAAATTTTTAAGCTGGAAAGGGTGAACAAGATATAAGTAACTGTTGGGGAATGGTGGTAAATTTTATTTTAAAATAAGATTTCATTTTCTCCTACATGCATGGTTTTTCCATAATAAGAGAAAATGACTTTACAGCAAATATTCCCAGGGAGAAAAGAAGGTTGCAAACAAAGGTGCAAAGAGTAGAGCCATATTTCTATTGTCCTATCATTACAAAACATGTGTGGCCAGAGAGATGAATTATGGATGCTAGATACATGATATAAATGGTTCAAAGTGTGTCCAGCACAACTCATGAAGGGAAAGCTCCTCTGTGGTCAGAACAGCAGGCACAGCATGAGGACATCTGCCAGATGCATTGTTTGTGTCTTAGATTAAATAAACCAGATCCAGACACTTGTTAGCTTTACAAAGTTTCAAGGCTTCCCAAGAAATATATAGGTTGATTCGAGTTATCTTTCAAAGAAGGATATTACCTGGGCCCAAGTTATCTGGATGATCAATTATGTTCCACCAACAAAAATGATCATTCCTTACTCAGTAAGTAAGATTCCTTGCCACCCAAAATCATGGGGCAAACCTACGGAAGGGCCACTGAGTTAATAAACTCTACTTCTTAAAAAATATTTGTCAATGATTCCCTTCATTAATATGAAAAAATAAGAATCTGCTGTATCCATTTACCAGCCTATTAATGTTTTTTTCCCATGGTTGCTTTTTCCCACGGCTTTCTCAGAATAGATGTACTTTTTTGGATTAATCCTTCTTGCTTAAAACATTTTCAGTGTAAGTCAGA
The DNA here is from genome assembly GCF_000442215.2 of Lipotes vexillifer. Lineage (NCBI taxonomy): Eukaryota > Metazoa > Chordata > Mammalia > Artiodactyla > Lipotidae > Lipotes > Lipotes vexillifer. Next base: position 2,328,716 of record NW_006798913.1, on the reverse strand, counting down.
AGAAACTTTGATTACCATTATAAAACATTATGGATCTGCCCCACCAAACCAGCTCTACAACAAATGCTAAAAGAACTTCTCTAAGTGGGAAACACAAGAAAAAAAAAAACGACCTATAAAAACAAACCCAAAACAATTAAGAAAATGGAAATAAGAATATACATTTCGGGGCTTCCCTGGTGGTGCAGTGGTTGACAGTCTGCCTGCCAATGCAGGGGACACGGGTTCATGCCCCGGTCCGGGAAGATCCCACATGCCACAGGGCAGCTGGGCCTGTGAGCCATGGTTGCTGAGCCTGCACGTCCAGAGCCTGTGCTCCGCAACGGGAGAGGCCACAACAGTGAGAGGCCCGTGTACCGAAAAAAAAGAAAAAAAAAGAATATACATTTCAATAATTACCTTAAATGTGAATGGATTAAATGCTCCAAACAAAAGACACTGACTGGCTGAATGAATGCAAAAACAAGATCTCTGTACATATGTGGTCTACAAGAGACCCACTTCAGACCTAGGGACACATACAGACTGAGAGTGAGGGGACGGAAAAATATATTCCATGAGATGGAAATCGAAAGAAAGCTGGAGTAGCAATACCCATATCAGACAAAATAGACTTTAAAATAAAGACTATTACAAGAGACAAGGAAGGACACTACATAATGATTAAGGGATCAGTCCAAGAAGAAGCTATAACAATTTTAAATATTTATGCACCCAACATAGGAGCATCTCAATACATAAGGCAAATACTAACAGTCATAAAAGGGGAAATCGACAGTAACATAATAATAGTAGGGGAATTTAACATCCCACTTACACCAATGGAAAGAGATCATGCAAAATGAAAATAAATAAAGAAACACAAGCATGAAATGACACATTCATCCACATGGACTTAACTGATATTTAAAAGACATTCCATCCAAAAACAGCATAATACACTTTCTTCTCAAATGCACACGGAATATTCTCTGGGATAGAGCACATCCTGGCTCACAAATCAAGCCTCAGTAAATTTAAGAAAATTGAAATCATATCAAGCACCTTTTCCAACAACAACATTATGAGACTAGATATCAATTACAGGAAAAAAACTAAAAAATTACAAACACATGAAAGCTAAACAATACGTTTCTAAACAACTAAGAGATCACTGAAGAAATCAAATAGGAAATAAAAAAAAACCTAGAAACAAATGGCAATGAAAACACAACCCAAAACTTATGGGATGTAGCAAAAGCAGTTTGAAGAGGGAATTTTATAGCAATACAAGTCTACCTCAAGAAACAAGAAACATCTCAAATAAACAACCTAACCTTACACCTAAAGCAATTATAGAACGAAGAACAAAAAAACCTCCAAAGGTAGCAGAAGGAAAGAAATCATAAAGATCAAATCAGGAATAAATGAAAAAGAAATAAAGGAAACAATAGCAAAGATCAATAAAACTAAAAGCTGGTTCTTTGAGAAGATAAACAAAATTGATAAACCATTAGCCAGACTCATCAGGAGAAAAAGGGAGAAGACTCAAATCAACAGAATTAGAAATGAAAAAGGAGAAGTAACAAGTGGCACCACAGAAATACAAAGGATCATGAGAGATTACTACAAGCAACTATATGCCAATAAAATGGACAACCTGGAAGAAATGGACAAATTCTTAGAAAAGCACAACCTTCCAAGACTGAACCAGGAAGAAATAGAAAATATGAACAGACCAATCACAAACACTGAAATTGAAACTGTGAGTAAAAATCTTCCAACAAACAAAAGCCCAGGACCAGATGGCTTCACAGGTGAATTCTATCAAACATTTAGAGAAGAGCTAACACCTATCCTTCTCAAAATCTTCCAAAATATAGCAGAGGGAGGAACACTCCCAAACTCATTCTACGAGGCCACCATCACCCTGATACCAAAACCAAAGATGTCACAAAGAAAAAAAATTACAGGCCAATATCACTGATGAACATAGATGCAAAAATCCTCAACAAAATACTAGCAAACAGAATCCAACAGCACATTAAAAGGATCATACACCATGATCAAGTGGGGTTTATCCCAGGAATGCAAGGATTCTTCTGTAAATGTAAATCAATCAATGTGATAAACCATATTAACAAATTGAAGGTGAAAAGCCATATGACCATCTCAATAGATGCAGAAAAACCTTTTGACAAAATTCTACACCCATTTATGATAAAAAATTCTCCAGAAAGTAGGCTTAGAGGGAAACTACTTCAACATAATAAAGGCCATATATGACAAACCCACAGCCAACATCATTCTCAATGGTAAAAAAACTGAAAGCATTTCCTCTAAGATCAGGAACAACACAAGTTTGCCCACTCTCACCACTATTATTCAACATATTTGGGAGTTTTAGCCACAGCAATCGGAGAAGAAAAAGAAACAAAAGGAATCCAAACTGGAAAAGAAGAAGTAAAACTGTCACCCTTTACAGATGACATGATACTATACATAGGTAATCCTAAAGATGCCACCAGAAAACTACTAGAGCTAATCAATGAATTTGGTAAAGTAGCAGGATACAAAGTTAATGCACAGAAATCTCTTGCATTCCTATATACTAACAACAAAAAATCAAAAAGAGAAATTAAGGAAACACTCCCATTTACCATTACAATGAAGAGAATAAAATACCTAGGAATAAACCTACCTAAGGAGACAAAGACCTGTATGCAGAACACTATAAACACTGATGAAAGAAATTAAAGACAATACAAACATATGGAGAGATATACCATGCTCTTGGATTGGAAGAATCAACATTGTGAAAATGACTATACTACCCAAAGCAATCTACAGATTCAATGTAATCCCTATCAAATGACCAATGGCATTTTGCATAGAACTAGAACAAAAAATTGCACAATTTGTATGGAAACACAAAAGACCCTGAATAGCCAAAGCAATGAATCAGACTCCCTGACTTCAGACTATACTACAAAGCTACAGTAATCAAGACAGTATGGTACTGGCACAAAAACAGAAATATAGGTCAATGGAACAGGAGAGAAAGCCCAGAGATAAACCCACACACGTATGGTCACCTTATCTTTGATAAAGGAGGCAAGAATATACAATGGAGAAAAGACAGCCCTTTTCAAATAGTGGTACTGGGAAAACTGGACAGCTCCATGTAAAAGAATGAAATTAGAACACTCCCCAACACCATACATAAAAATAAACTCAAAATGGATTAAAGACCTAAATGTAAGGTCAGACACTATAAAACTCTTAGAGGAAAATATAGGCAGAACATTCTATGACATAAATCACAGCAAGATCATTTTTGACCCACCTCCTAGAGTAAGGGAAATAAAAACAAAAATAAACAAATGGGACCTAATGAAACTTTAAAGCTTTTGCACAGCGAAGGAAATCATAAACAAGACAAAAAGACAACCCTCAGAATAGGAGAAAATATTTGCAAACAAAGCAACTGACAAAGGATTAATCTCCAAAATATACAAGCAGCTCATCAACTCAATATCAAAACAACAAACAACCCAATCCAAAAATGGGCAGAATATCTAAATAGACATTTCTCCAAGGAAGATATACAGATTGCCAACAAACACATGAAAGTATGCTCAATGTCACTAATCATTAGAGAAATGCAAATCAAAACTACAATGAGGTATCACCTCACCTAACACCAGTCAGAATGGCCATCATCAAAAAATCTACAAACAATAAATGCTGGAGAGGGTGTGGAGAAAAGGGAACTCTCTTGCACTGTTGGTGGGAATATAAATTGATACAGCCACTATGGAGAACAATATGGAGATTCCTTAAAAAACTAAAAACAGAACTACCATGTGACCCAACAATCCCACTACTGGGCATATACCCTGAGAAAACCATAATACAAAAAGAGACATGTACCAGGCCAGGTACAGACAGACATGTACAACAGCCAGGACATGGAAGCAACCTAAGTGTCCATCGACAGATGAATGGATAAAGAAGATGTGGCACATATATACAATGGAATATTACTCAGCCATAAAAAGAAACAAATTTGAATTATTTGTAGTGAGGTGGATGGACCTAGAGTCTGTCATACAGAGTGAAGTAAGTCAGAAAGAGAAAAACCAATACCATATGCTAACACATATATATGGAATCTTAAAAAAAAACTTTTTCTGATGAACCTAAGGGCAGGACAGGAATAAAGATGCAGACATAGAGAATGTACTTGAGGACACAGGGAGGGGGAAGGGTAAGCTGAGACGAAGTGAGAGAGTAGCATTGACATATATACATTACCAAATGTAAAATAGATAGCTAGTGGGAAGCAGCTGCATAGCACAGGAAGATCAGCTCAGTGCTTTGTGACCACCTTGAGGGCTGGGATAGGGAGGGTAGGAGGGAGATGCAAGAGGGAGGGGATATGGGGATATATGTATACATATAGCTGATTCACTTTGTTATACAGCAGAAACTAACGCAACATTGTAAATCAATTATACTTCAATAAAGATGTTAAAAAAAAAACCCACAATGAGGTATCATGTCACACCAGTCAAAATGGCCATCATCAAAAAATCTAAAATGATAAATGCTGGAGAAGGAGTGGAGAAAAGGGAAACTTCCTGCACTGTTGGTCAGAATGTAAATTGATACAGCCACTATGGAGAACAATATGGAGATTCCTTTAAAAACTGAAAATAGAACTACCATATTACCCAGCAATCCCACTACTGGGCATATACCCTGAGAAAACCATAATTCAAAAAGAGACATGTACCAGGCCAGGTACAGACAGACATGTACAACAGCCAGGACATGGAAGCAACCTAAGTGTCCATCGACAGATGAATGGATAAAGAAGACGTGGCACATATATACAATGGAATATTACTCAGCCATAAAAAGGAATGAAATTGAGTTATTTGTAGTGAGGTGATGGACCTAGAGGCTGTCATACAGAATGCAGTAAGTCAGAAAGAGAAAAACAAATACAGTATGCTAACACATATATATATGGAATCTAGAAAAATGGTACTGGTGGACTTAGTGGCAGGGCAGGAATAAAGAAGCAGACGTAGAGAACAGACTTGAGGACCCAGGGGCGGGGAAGGGGAGGCTGGGACATAGTGAGAAAGTAGCATTGACATATACACACTACCAAATGTAAAATAGATAGCTAGTGGGAAGCAGCTGCATAGCACAAGGAGATCAGCTCGGTGCTTTGTGACCACCTACAGGGGTGGGACAGGGAGTGTGGGAGGGAGATGCAAGAGGGAGGGGATATGGGGATATATGTATACATATAGCTTATTCACTTTGTTGTACAACAGAAACTAACACAACATTGTAAAGCAATTATACTCCAATAAAGATATATTTTTTAAAATATATTATGAAGATAAGAAAAATATATTCTAACACTCAGTAAATGTACTCAAAATCTTTGAAAAGGAATTTAGCAATCTATATAAAAGATCTTCAAAAAGAAATATACCTTAACCCAGTAATTCCCCTTTTAAGTAGCTATCTTAAGGGAATCAGACTTTGCAAGATTTACATGCAAGGTTCTCAGTGTAGCATTATTTGTAAAAGTGAAAAAAAAATAAAGTCCAACAAAGGTGCATTAGTCAAAAAATTATTAATTGATTTATTGGAATAATATCTCATTAAGAAATATAATCATGTGGAGAAATTATCATAATCCAAGGTTAAGAGAAAAAATAAAGAGGGAGAATAAAAATCCTTTTGGAAGCCATCTCTAAACTTTACTAATAAATATAGGAATGAACCAAAGGCATACTTGAAACTAAGATGCTAACAGTATGAGAGAGGTCTGCTATGAATAATTCTTCTTCAACTCTTCTACATTTTATAAGTGTTTACAATGAACATGTACTATTTTTTTAAAGAAAGACATAGACCAAAAACAAATCCTTTCTGTCACTTGGTGCCCAGTGACAGAAAAATAGCAATAATGGTTGGTGATAAGTGAGAGGACCACAAATAAGGAGTAAGTGCTCTCTAAGAGACAAACGTATGAAAACCACACACAAATGTGAGTAGCCTTCTGTAGGAGGAACCATGTTGTTAAGGAACCTTGCTGAAGAGAGTGCCATAACTCAGAAATGCCAATAAAAAAGATCCAGTCTCGAGAAGGCAGAGCAGGACACACACACACACACACACACACACACACACACACACACACACACCCCTCCCCAGCTGGAGCAAGCTTGCCAATTATTCTGATTTTCTCAATCAACAGATACTAAAACTGTAATTACTAGGATGTGGATGCCTGAAGTTTCTTAGTTGATGTTAAAAAGGAATCTTTATATTTGAAAGCATAGTCTGGAAAATTTAGTGCTTTCTTGGGATCCTCTTTTTTTCCTTGTCAACCGCAGCCAGTTGGTTAGCAGGACAGTGTGAGTCTGTCCCAGAAGGGTTTATGGAATGTGGCTTTCCATCTCCATTCCCAGTGCCAAAGCTTTTATTCACCTGGACCAATGCAATAGCCTCCTGGCAATGGTGTCTGTCCCTCCCCAACCATGAACCCCACCCATTCCAGCACTATCATTCCAAAGTACATATCTCCTGATGTCCCTTCCTTACAATTCTTCCTTGGCTCTCCAATGGCTGCAGAAGAAAATCCATCTCATTACAATGGCAACCCAGGCCATTCAGGAGCTGAACTCTATCTGCCTATCTTTTTTTAAAATTATTTTATTTAATTAATTAATTTATTTCTGGCTGAGTTGGGTTTTCATTGCTGCATGTGGGCTTTCTCCAGTTGTGGCAAGCCGGAGCTACCCTTCGTTGTGGTGCGTGGGCCTCTCACTGCGTTGGCCTCTCTCTTTGAGGAGCACGGGCCCTAGAGTGCAGGCTCAGTAGCTGTGGTACACAGGCTCAGTTGCTCCCCGACATGTGGGATCCTCCCGGACCAGGGCTCGAACCCGTGGCCCCTGCATTGGCAGGCGGATTCTTAACCACTGAGCCACCAGGGAAGCCCCTCGCCTGTCTATCTTCTTTCCAGAAGTTCCATCTTCTGGCTAAGATCATCTCACCCTGCACTTTACCTGCTCCAAATCACATATCCTTCTCCAACTTCTCCAACTGCCTTGTTCTTCCAAGTTCCTGGGACCTCGGGCATGATTTTCCCCCCTCTTTTCTTTGCCTTCAAACCAGTAAATCAGACTCACTCAGGGTGGCATCTGATCATTAGTATTGTTTTTAAGTTCCCAGGTGATTCCAATGTGCAGGCAAATGTTGAGAACCACTGATCTAGTCTCTGTCTATCTCCACTTATTTCTGTGTATGTCTCCCTAGCGCCTCCCCTCCCTCTCCCCCACAAAATGAGTCAATCCACTGCAGGGTCTTGTCCAGTGGATATTTATTATGTGCCTTTTACATGCCAAGCATTTGCATCTTTACATCTAACCTCTTCCTCCTCCTCCTTCCTGCCCACCCAGCACTTAACATAAAGCCTGGCACAGAATAAGAGCTCAATTAAAAATGTGTTCTACTTATCTACAAAACAGAAACAGACACAGACATAGAGAACAGACTTGTGGTTGCCAAGGGCGGGGTGGAGGAGGGATGAACTGGGGGTTTGGGGTTAGCAGATGCAAACTATTATATACAGGATAGATAAACAACAAATCCTCCTGTATAGCACAGGGAACTCTATTCAATATCCTGTGGTTAAACCGTAATGGAAAAGAATATGAAAAATAATTTATATATATATATGTGTATGACTGAATCACTTTGCTGTACAGCCGAATATTAACACAACATTGTAAATCACCTATACTTGACTAAAATAAATTTTTTTAAATGTGTTCTAATTCGTTGAAATCACCACAAGGATTTTCCTTCAACTTTTAGGCATGATCTTAAATAGGCTCTTGTTAAAGAGTATCACTCAGTAAAGATGTCAGGCTCTTGCCTCTTTTTAACATTATCTGAGCTTGGTATATTTTAGATCTGGAAAAGATCTTAAAATATCATGTCCTCAGGATAGAACTCTGAGCATGTTCTGCAGGCAACACAAGGAATTCATATTTTTAAAAACTTTAGTTTCCAAATGGTTTTATTCTTAGTTAAATGTAAGTACACATATTATATATATATATTCATTTGTGAAGGAATTGTTGTACTTATATATACATTAAACAGGAAGTAGAATCTTCTCATTCCTTTTTGGTTAGGACACCAAGAAAAAAACATATGCTAAAAAAGTGATTCTATTACATTAGTGAAAAGTCTTCTCCAGTATCCATGTGATGTAATATTTTATTTTTTTGATGGGGCTAAGCGGCTTTATTAGAGAAAGCCAGGATTACAAAGGACTTAAGAGTTGGCATTGGGGCCTTTCTTCTTGCCAAAGGTGGGCACCACATTGACAAAGCGCTGGTGCTGCATTCGCCTCTTGGCCTGGACGCTCTTTTTTTCCCCTGTTTGGCCACCCTGGGAGTCTGACCCT
>NW_006798913.1:2217469-2320221 GCF_000442215.2 Lipotes vexillifer | reverse complement strand
CGCTCTTCTTTTCTCCTGTTTGGCCACCCTGGGAGTCTGACCTCTTCCTTTCCCAGCCCGGGCCAGGGAACCATGGACCTAACCTCCAAGCATGCAGTCGGCTACTTCCAGGGTGTCAGAGTCTCCACCCCACTCCAGCTTGGGGCAGCCTCATCCTCTAGGGGCCCGTCTGCCACGAGTACGACTTGATCTTTTGGAGCAATGCCCTCGAGCCAGGCTACCTGAGCCTTGATGCAGACGACCGACCATCTGGAGGATGTGTAGCTCCAGGGCATGGACCACGGCATCCACTCCCGTGAAGACGGAGGAGAAAGAGCTCATATGATGTAATATTTAGATGAAAATGCTCTCAGCCAGCAGCCTCCTGCGGCTCCCGTTTCTCTATCCCACAAATCCAAGCGATCTTCCCAGCCCTTCACCCCCTCCTCCGGGGCCGCATTACCCCCCACCCTCCTCTCTAGCATCCCACCTTCTCACCATCGTGCAGGCACTCTTTGCAATAAAGTTTGCATCCCAAGCACAGTTTGCTTACTCTTTTCTTCCTGCAGTCCACATTTTTCCCTTTTTGACTCTTCCAAGAGGAAACAGAAAAGTCAAAAAGAGCAAAGGACTTAAAGTCTCCTTTGATAAGTTTTAATTAACTGGCCAATCAGAAATCCTGCTAGTGTTTCAGCTTCTAACTAGGCTGTGATATGATTTTCTGCAAAGTTTAAACAGGCCGTGTTCAAAGCAAGTTAGAGAAGAGGACATCCTTGAAAGAGAAACTGAGAAGTCAGTTTGATTCAAAGCTGCATGTCCATGTCTGAGTATGCTTCTACCACTGACGTTCAGTTACATGCATGCATGCACACTGACACGAGCACACATTAACATGTGCACATGCACAAATACATACACATGTGCTTATACATACTTGCAAACGCACACATGCACACACTCATCCACACATGCATACACACACACCTTCACGTGCCCATGTACCCATACACACACACGTGCACACAGGCACGAGTACACACACGCACATCTTACCTGCCAAACAAGATTATAAATTCCATGAGACTGGTACCATGGCATCTACTTGCATATTTCCATAGCACTTGGCATCCAGCTGAGACCAAAATAAGTACTCAATGAATACAAGTTAACTCAAAATGTTTACACACTTTTCTACATTGGTATGTCTACCTTATTCAAATAACTTAATATCTTGTTTTTTCCCAACTGAAATCCATGGCTGATAACCCCTGCTTATCTCATAGAGTGACAGGGATTCTCAAAGCTGATGACCCTTGAGTGCATGATGTAAAGGGGTGTGCAAGTGTGAGAAGGGTCCATAACCTCATGGATGGAGATGAAAAGAACATTCACAGAGAGATGGAAGAGTCTCAGGAGCGAGAGTTTGGATTTACTTTTATGAAAAGAGTAGCCTTGTTTCATTTCCTCCTTGACTTTTTGTTTAAAGGCAATGCTGATTTGACCTCCGTGTTCCATGTGACAGTATCATCCTAAGTGTTCTTAGGAAAAGAATAGATAGAAAGTGGAGAGTTACTGCCAACAGTCAGGCTTCTGAGTGGATTGGCCACGGCCAGGTTAGGAGAAACCAAAAATAGTCCTCAGATTGAGGATCAAAGACATGGGAGGCATGAACCTGAACCTGATCTACCACTACAGGTAAGCACTTCAAGGCCACCTGCTATGTTTGAGGCAGAGTAATTGATTATCAGGCTGTATTTTTCAAACGCTTTTACATTGTAGCCCTGTAGAAGGTAGAATAATGCCCCCCCAAAAAAGTCTACATCTTAATATTCAGGACTTTGAATATGTTAGTTAAAGGTCAAAGGGGAAATAAGGTTCTAATCAATTGACTTTGAGACAAGGAGCCCACTCTGGGTTATCCATGTGCTATGTGAGCCCATTGTGATCACAGAGGCCTTAAAAGTAGAAGGAGGCAGACCAGACAAGAAAGTCAGAGTGGTGTGCTGTGAAAGGGACTCAGTCAACCTTTGCTGCTCTGAATGGGGGGGTGGGCATAAGCCAAGGAAAGTTAGCGTCCTCCTCAGCCGGGAAAGGGCTGGATCTGGACTCTCTCTGCAGCCCCAGTAGGAAAAAGCCAGCAGACACCTTGATTTTAGCACAATGAGAGTTCTAACCTACAGAACTAAAAGGTAATAAATCTGTGTTATATTAAGCCTTAAAGAGTTTGGCAATTTGTTGCAGGAGCAAGAGGAAATGAGTGCAGGCCCCACGTAGAAACATATTCATGGAGCAAAAGTTCCATGAAATAACACTGTGCAGAATGCTCTCTGATATTCTCAAATTCTATTCCAGTGCATTTCATTTTTTTTTCAAAAAAGAAAATGCTGGTCATGTGACTTCATGGCCCACTAGGGTTTTCACAGCACTTCTGGTGTGGAAAACACTGCCCTAGGGTGTAAGTAAGGGCAGACCTGGTAGAGTTTAAATAACAGGAAAGAAGAAACTCTGTTACAATTTTGGTGGAATCATCACAATGGCTGTTGCAATCATGCTCTAGAGAGAAATGAACTTTCAAATGACTTGGTGTTTGCTGCCTTTGAAGACACACTGCCTGTCTGCACACCACGCTCACTTGCCAGGGGCCAGCAGAGGACAAGAGGCAGTGGAAGAGCCAAGAGAACAGCTGAGGAAGCAAATGCTCGCCACGGCCACTCCATCTCTGCGTGGGGATTCAGTGTACCATGCAAGCCAAGAGCTGTGGGAGCCTGGGGAAGCTCCCACACCGTGGGGGGAACACAACGCTAGGGACAATGATACAGTACAGGGATGCAAGACATTATGGTTGCTCATCAGCAATCCTGTTACAGCTCCGACGCTGACATCACAGCGCCTGTGCCACTGCAATTGACACAAGATTATTGCTGGGATGGAAATCCTTAATATTCTTAATGATACCCAAGTATATCATTTTCTGAAGTGACACAAACTCTGACCCTTATAAACTATGGAACATTGGCATGTTATTTATGGTCTCCAAGTCTTGGTCCCACTAACTTTACAACGGAGTTAACAAATTTTCCCTCAAAGGGTTAAAAATGATATATCTAGAGTCCTCAACAAAGCACCCAGCACATAGTAGAGGTCCAGCCAATGGAAATTGTTCTTCATTAGCATGCCCTCATTCATTCTCCCTGAAGTTAACCAGTTCCTCAGTTCTTAAGGTTATGCACTGAGTAGCATGCTAGCAGCTAAAAGGAGGCTCAGAGAAAAAGATCAGCTTTCTCTCCACTTTGAACTGTCATTCTTTTTTTTTTAATTGAAGTATAGTCGATGTACAATATTGTATAAGTTACTAGTGTACAGTATAGTGGTTCACAATTTTTGAATATTATACTCAATTTATAATTATCATAAAATATTGGCTGTATTTCCCCACGTTGGGCAATATATATCCTTGTAGCTTATTTTATACCTAATAGTTTGTACCTCTCCATCCCCTGCCCCTACATTGCCCCTCCTCCCTTCCCTCTCCCCATGGGTGACCACTAGTTTGTTCTCTAGATCTGTGAGTCTGCTGCTTTTTTTGAACTGTCACTCTTGAGAGTGACACCTGAGTGCTTGCCAACAATACACAATGGGACAAAGTAGGGTTCTGAAAGAATCCTTGCAGGTTGTACATACACTAGCAAGCCTTACACTCTGCAGTTAACTTCCAGGACCTAAAAGGAAAACAAAGCCTGCTTCTTCACCCAGCAAGCACACGATGGGACTATTTTCTCTCTCCTGAGGTTGTCTGAATACCTGGCTCTGAAATATAGCTTAATCATGGGCACATCTACTCATTCAGAATCTGCATTTCAGCAAGATCCCCAGGGGATCCCCATGCACATCATAGTAAGAGTCCTGCTTTAGGGATGGTCACTTCTTTTATCTATGCTGACTTCTAGACAAGTTATCCCAAGTTAGTCTGTAGCTTGGCAGCAACTCCTACTTTAAACTAATCGCCATTCTCTCCCTAATGCCAAGGATACAAACCACTATTTCAGTGTGGTTTCTTGTCTTACACGTAAAGAGTATTTTCAATGAGAGAAAGAGATGAATGCAGTCTTTGTGTTCTCTTAAAAGGAACGTATGTCCTTGTCTGGTTTTCCCCTGCTATTTCAAAGTATTACAAACAAAAGCAACTTGTCATCCCTTTGTTTCTTTGCCTTCCTTAAATGACTGAGTAAAATTCAAACACTTCAGTTGTGCAGCTAATATCAACAAAAGAGGGACCCTCAAGGAGACTCAGGGTCTTTTAACTCGCCAGGGCACTAGTGGTACAAGAACTCAAATACTGAGACATCTCAGCTTCTCTCCGAGAAAGCCCTGTTGGCTGGAAGCTGAGGGCCTCCCTCTACCAGGCACCCTGCAGATGAGCCCTGTTGCCACAAAGGAGAGCAGGTGGGTGAGCCCACAGAGGGCATAGCTGGAGACAGTCACAGGCCAGCAATGTCTTCCCTGGGAGTATCAGCATCTTCTCCTGGGGGCATCACCCTGTGTTCCAGGGCTGGTCTGCTCGTGAGCGTTCCTGGTGCGCTTCTGCCCCCCAGTGGATGTGCTGACTTTTAGGCTTACACTTGAATTGTGAAGTCTAGCATTTTGAATTCATTCAAAGCTTAAGCATTTGAGCTTTTCACTGTTCAGTATTATGTCGGCTGTGGGTTTGTCATAAACAGCTTTCATCATGTTGAGATATGTCCCCTCTGTACCAACTTTGGTAAGACTTTTTATCATGAATGAATCTTGAATTTTATCAAATGCTTTTTCTGCATCTATTGAGATGATCGTGTGGTTTTTGTGTTTTCTTTTGTTGATGTGGTGTATCACACTGATTGATTTGTGTTATGTTGTAATTGTTCCCGAAAATTGCCAATCCTTCTAATAAGTGTATTAAAAGTTCCTTTAAAATGGAATATTAACCCTCATCTGGGGTTAATATATGCATACATATTTAATTTTATATGCGTGGAAACATAGGATGTTTTTATGAGAACACATTAATGAAAGTGTGAATGAAAACAAAATGAACTTTTTCAAATGTGGGGAGATTCTTCATAGCTTAAAGAAACACTAGCAGTTCCACATATGTGTACGTGTTCAGTTTTTAGTTCCAAACATTAAAAATTCTCTTTCCACTTGAAGTAAAAAAAAAATTGAGTAATGTAAAAAGTGTCAATGATTTTGATTCAAAGTTTCACATTTGTGCTAAAGGCTTGCGAAAACAACTTGATTTTATCAGATCGTTTCTGTTTGTGTATGGGGTGATTTTTCCACACAAGTTTTATCGGGCATGGATTGTGAGATCTTCAAGTTCTTTAAACTACATGACATATACATGACGTATGACATTTTGGAATTCTTTTATTTGAGTAAATTGATGGGTAAATATGCTGATAAAAATATTATATGATATTCTTCAGAGAACAACAACCAAAAAGGTGTAACTCACAATAACCATACATTCATTATGAAGAAACCAGGTGTCCTATATTAAAAGGAAAAAAAAAAAAACAGTGTTATACCATCTTATAAATTTATCATTAATTTTTGATAATTAATGAAATAAAACACGAGGTTATACATAAAAACTCTCCTGATATTCTCATTTCCTTAAGCAGCTCCAAATCAGTTACTAACATAGAAATAGAAATAGAAACATAGAAATATAGAAATCCTGCTCTGGATTTAAAAAGGAAAATTATCAGAGAAACCTAAGAAGCATTAAGAAAAATTTGAGAAGACTGAGAAGACACACAAAAGCAGATTATTTGGATTCTTAAATTTCATTAAAATAAGTGAAAGTTACATGACAATTTCCAAACAGTTGGCTAATTACACAAAGTACATTCAGGCATGAAATGCTTTCATGAAAAGGAAAAAGGCTTCTACCTTGTTAAGTTTCAACTGAACTTGAAAGATATCAGCTGAAATGCGCTGGCTCCTTTTGGAATTTACCCGGTGCACTGCAAAGTGCATATGGTGAAAACTGCATGTGGTGAATCAAACTCAATTAAAATGAAACCAGGAAATTGATTTGAAATGGCAATTTAGTTGAACCAAAACTGGTCCCCAAATTATTTTGTTACTCTACCAATCATAATCATTCCTAACTTCTATCTTCACTTTCCTAAGCTAACTAAAATTATCAGTTCAATTTATATTTTGATGGACAAGATTGAAATAAGTAGAAAGTCTCTGCTATCTTTGTGAGTTTACAGCAATGTGTGATGGCTTAACTTTTTTGCCCTTTCAGTCAAATTTTTTACTCAATCAATCAACTCTACACAACAAGAACTTTTAAAGGGTCTAGAAAAAAATGCCTATCAGATATATGGTTTGCAAATATTTTCTCCCATTCTATGAGGAGATATCAAACATCTTATATATTTTGGATATTAAATGAGGAGTTGTTCAATGGATATAAAGTTTCAGTCATGCTAGATGAATTAGTTCTAGAGATCTGCTGTACAACAGTGTGCCTATAATTGTTAATTATACAGTTCTGTGCACTTCAATATTTATGAAGGCGCTAGACAGATCTCATGTTAAGTGTTCTAACCACAAAGAAAAAAAATGGGACACAAGGAAATTGGGAAGTGTTGGATGTCTGTTATCTTGACCGTGCCATGGTATTGCAGGTGTTTGCATGGGTCCAAACTCACAAAATTGTATATACTAAATATGTGCCATTCTTTGTATACCAATTATACCTCAGCAAAGTTGTTTTACAAAGGAAACAATATATAATATTCAAAATTTCATAATGTATCTTCTGAAGAAATGTAATTTCACACTCTTCCTTTTTAGGTTTACAGAAAATTGAATAGAAAGTTTCCACCTACCCCCGCCTCCTCCTACACATACACACACACACACACATATACACATACACACATACACACACACATTCATACAGTTCCCCCTATTATTAACATGTTGCATTAATGTGATACATTTCTTACAATTGATGCATTACTGACACATCATTACTAACTGAAGTCCAAAGTTTACATAGGGTTCGTTGTTTGTGTTGTACAGTCTATGGGTTTGATAATGTATAATGAATACCATGTATTTACCATTACAGTATCATACAGATGAGTTTCACTGCCCTAAAATCCTCTGTACTCTGCCTATTCCTCCCTCCCTCCCTCCCCTTGAATCCCTAGCAACCACTGATCCTTCTTCTGTTTCCATAGTTTGTCCTTTTCCAGAATGTCATACAGTTGTAGTCATGTAGTATTTTTAGATTGGCTTCTTTAACAGCAATATGCATTTAAGGCCCCTCTATGTCTTTGTGGCCTGATAGTTCATTTTATCACTGAATGATATTCTATTGTCCAGATAGATGACAGTTTATTTATACAATTACCTATTGAAGAACATCTTAGTTGCTTCCAAGTTTTGGCAATTATGAATAAAGCTGCTATAAATATCTACATACAGGTTTTTGTGTGGTCATAAGTTTTCAACTCCTTTGAGTAAATACGAAGGAACTTGATTTCTGAATCATGTGGTAAGAGTATGTTTAGCTTTGTTAGAAACTGCCAAAATGTCTTCCAAAGAGGCTGTACCATTTTGCATTACCGCCATCCATGAATCAGAGTTCCTGTTGCTCCACATCCTCACCAGCATTTGGTGTTGTCAGTTTTTTGGATTTTGGCCATTTCTAATAGTTACGTAGTGGCAACTCATTGTTGTTTTAATTTACAGTTCCCTGAATGACATATGGTGTTGATCATCTCCTCATATGTTTTTCTTCTTTGGTGAAGTGTCTGTTCAGACCTTCTGCTCATTTATTTAAATCAAATTGTTTTTCTTACTGTTGAGATTTTAGGGATGTCTATACATTTTGGATACCAGCTCTTTATCATATATGTGCTTTGCAAATATTTTCTCCCAGTCAATGACTTACCTTTTCATTCTTTTAAAAGTGTTCTTTACAAAGCAGAAGTTTTAAATTTTAATGAAGCCCAATTTCTCACTGCATTTGCTAACCTTACACAGAGATCCAATATGGATACAGATATTTTCTAAATTTTAAAGGGAGGGGGATGTTAAAAATAGGCCAAAATGACAGCATACTTTGATTTTTAAAAATACTGAATATAGATCAAGTTACAATGACCTTGAGTTACACAGAATGAATAAAACCCTGGATAAGTAAAAACTAGTTTCTGTAATTCTCTGCCCTTTGAAGCTGGCTCAATAAGTTCCCTCTAAAACCTGCATATCTCAAAATGCCCCACTACTCATTCCATTGTTTTGTTTACTCTCTCCAGCTTAAATCAGGTGAAACACGAGATTACTTTTCACTGACTTTAGAATGTGAGCAGTAGCCAATGACCTTGCAAAAATGGGCAGGTCCCTATATGTGGGGCAACATACATATTTTCTCTTTGTTTAATGTTCTGTCATATGTGAAATAATTCTGACCTGGGAAAAGTGTAGCCAAGAATAATGAAGATATTTACTACGTTCTTTCACTGATTGTAATTTCTTTTTATTTGACTTCATGGGCAACTGATTATTATAACTTACCAAAAGAATAACTCAGTTCTTCATTAGTAGCAATTTGAAAATTAAAGTCCTTAAAAAACAAGCATGGGCTTCCCTGGTGGTGCAGTGGTTGAGAGTCCGCCTGCCGATGCAGGGGACGTGGGTTCGTGCTCCAGTCCGGGAAGATCCCACATGCCGTGGAGCGGCTGGGCCCGTGAGCCATGGCCGCTGAGCCTGTGCTGAGCCTGCGCGTCCGGAGCCTGTGCTCCGCGGCGGGAGAGGCCACAACAGTGAGAGGCCCGCGTACAAAAAAAAAAAAAAAAAAAAAAACAAGCATGATTTGTAATGATAATAAAAAAATATTGGAAAGTAGAAACAAGCTATACACAATGAAGTTATGGTTCTCAAAAGGTCACAGCACTGTAGACTGATGGCATCTAAATATCGTTATTATGATTCAGAATTTGTCCTTTGAGCAGTTGAATATTAGTGTTTAAAAGTTGAGAGCCTCCTATCATTTTATCCTGTGGTAAGGCCTCGGTTTTGCACTGTTTATCCCTAGGAGATGCACACATCTCGAGACCTGCAGAAGGGCCATTCAGAAGTTAATGGAACCCTAGTAAGGAGTCAGAATCTCTAGTTCTAACACCCAAGAGTTGTGTTACTGTGAGCAAATCTTCTGGTTGTCCTGATGTTCAACTTCTATTATGAAAGCGTATGGATGCTAAAACAAAAAAATCCCTTGCATGAGATTGTCACCAAGCAGATACATAGACTAGGAGGGTCTGAGTCTAAAGGTGAGGGATGCTGTGGCCCCAGGTCATGAAAGAAATGACAGTGACTGGACACAGTATGAGTCATCGATTTGGAGAGCAGCAAACAGACTGGAGGTATATTTATCTGGTAGAATCAGCAGAATTTGAATTTGCCTGAATGTGGTGAGTTGGGAGCGGCCGAGTATGGTTCCCAGGTTTTGTCTTGGGCAATTGCAACTTGGAGCATTGTCCTCTGAGACAGTGAACATAGGACAAATGTAGATTCCACAGTGGGATGAGACAGATGGGCATTGGGAACAGCTGATTTTGCTATACCTGTAAAAAACCTACATGTGCGATTGGAAACTGTATGTATGGTCTGGGTTGGAGGAGAAATTATCTAAACATAATCATGGGGAGTAAGGTGGACCCCCTCCACACTCAGCTCTGAGTCTAGGTGGTGGATGGGCAGGTAATAGAGTCAAGGTAGAACAAAGTTTTAATTAAGCCCAGGAGGTAAGGAAGTCTTCAGAGTAAAAGCTGAGGATGTGGGAAGATTGATGTTCTTAGCACAAGTATAATCATATCATCACCTTTGCTAATATCAAAAAAAAAAAAAAAATAGAGACCAGAGCAGACTCCTGACCCCTCTTTTCCTCTATTTGTATTTTATCTTTTGGAAATATTTGGCAAAGTTTTATTATGTTAGTTTATGCAAAAATATAGTGTTCAATTTTTTTAAAAATGCAAACTAGGAGATGAATGGATAAAGAAGATGTGATACACACACACACAATGGAATATTACTCAGCCATAAAAAAAAGAATGAAATAATGCCATTTGCAGCAACATGGATGGACCTACAGATTATCATACTAAGTGAAGTAAGTCAGACAGAGAAAGACAAATACCATATGATATCATTTATATGTGGAATCTAAAAAACAGTACAAATGAACTTATTTACAAAACAGAAACAGATTCACAGATATAGAAAACAAACTTATGGTTACCAAAGGGGAAGGGAAGAAAGGGATAAATTAAGCGTTTTGGATTAACAGATACAAACTACTATATACAAATGAGATAAATAACAAGGACTTACTGTATGGCACAGGGAACTATATTCAATATCTCGTAATAACTTTTCTTGGAAAAGATTCTGAAAAGGAATATATATATAACTGAATCACTTTGCTATATACCAGAAACTAACATTGTAAACAAACTATACTTCAATAAAAAGTTGTTTGTTTTGAAAAACATGCAAACTAGGACCTCTTCTTATAAATACATCATGTTAGAGCTTGAAGGGAACCTTAAAACTCACATAACTTCTTGAAACAACTTTAATTCAAAGTCACTTTATTAAAGCACAGATTCGTATACCACTGTAGTTAACAGAATCAAATAATTTTCTTCATTTTTCACTTCATCTTTTATAATATTGGGGATGGGCATACCAACTGGAAGGCAGGAAAGCTGGTTTCTTGTCTCTGAACTGACACTTTTTAACTGTGTGACCTTTAGCAATTCATTTAATCCAGAGACTTCTGGGTCCAAACATGGAGCTGAATCAGATCACCTCATATATTCTATTCAGCTAAAAATCATTATGAGTCTATGAATGGAACAGGTGCATAGACGCTTTCTGCTTTGGAACAGTGACATAACAGGGAATTACAGCTTGATAAATTTTAGAATGCTAGATTTGGATTTGAAAAAGGAGAAATTGATTTTACTTCATTCTCCAAGTATTTAATTGGTATCCTTACGAATAAAGTACTGTGACTCACGTCCATTGAGTGGATAAATTAGCTCTGGTTGATAGTTAAAGATAATAAGACAGAAAGAAATGGCAGAAAGACAGAGGCAACTGTCAATGGTGTTATCATCATCTCCAATCCAGCCAACCCTGATCATGTGCACTTTTATTGACATATTTAATGTATTGAGGGAGGCCATTTACAATCACTGTATACAGATATATATATATGAAAAGAGAAGACTGTAGTGCCCAAAAGAAACGTTTCGTATTTTCACATTTTATGAAACTGTATTCTATGCAGCTTTATATTTTCTGACCAAACTTTCATCTTCAACAAAATCTTGTTTCTCACTTCTAGTTTTGCCTTCACTTAATTCTTCCTATGAGTTTTCCCTCAGAATATCCCCTAATCCTGGGAGCTCTCTATGTGTCTTCTCAAACTGGATTATACATGTTTTACCTTAACATTTAATATGTTCCTGAAATGAAATGAGCAGAGCTTGGTTTTTCACTCATATTTTCCCTGTGGTTAAGACCTTTCCTTTCTCCTAAATAAAAATGCAAATATTGTTTTAACTCATGTGCAATCTCATATATTTCTACTTTGTAAGCTACTTGCTAAAACATGAATTAAAATAATAGGAAAATTAAACAAGGCTGGCCAACTTATCCTTTTCTATGTTTAGTTGCTATGTTTTGTCTTTTAGTACAAAATTCCACATAAGGTAAAGAAAAGACGGTAAATGTCAGCCAGATGATGGAGTGGCCAAAACGTGCAGGAAGCCAGCATGAATAAGAGGAAATTCATTAACAAATCTGCCCAAATGTGTTTATAAATGAATAAATTTATAGATAAAATGATACGATTCTGGGGGCTTCCCCGGTGGCGCAGTGGTTGAGAGTCCGCCTGCCGATGCAGGGAACACGGGTTCGTGCCCCGGTCCGGAAAGATCCCACATGCTGCGGAGCGACTGGGTCCGTGAGCCATGGCCGCTGAGCCTGCGCGTCCGGAGCCTGTGCTCTGCGATGGGAGAGGACACAACAGTGAGAGGCCCACGTACCGCAAAAAAATATATATATATACAATTCTGGGATTTGCTTGAAAATGGGCCATGGGGAGACAGTTGTCTAAGCGGGGTGATGTTGTCTAAGCATGGGGTCTGTTATAGGATCCTTCTACTTTTGTATATGTTTAAATTTTGTGGATATAATAATCAAACTGGACATTTTCTATCCTGGACTGTCTTTTTAAAAAACCTAAATTGTTCCCGTAGACATAAAGCCTTAATAAAATAATCATATAGATTTTCAAATACTATTTCCTTTGTCAAATAAGGTATCAATCTTTAAATGTTCTGGTGATATTATGAAATGCATCAGGAGACATCCCTCCACCCTCTTTGTTCTTGATTTTATTCCTAGAGAATCAGGCAAACAGGCTGTGCCTTTCATGCCTGCATTAGCCTAAGATACATATTTAGCCGAAATGAACAGACCAGGGAAGAATTCTTTTTTTTTTTTTTTTTTCCATACGGGGGCCTCTCACTGTTGTGGCCTCTCCCATTGCGGAGCACAGGCTCTGGACGCGCAGGCTCAGCGGCCATGGCTCACGGGCCTAGCTGCTCCGTGGCACATGGGATCTTCCCGGACCGGGGCACGAACCCGTGTCCCCTGCATCGGCAGGCAGACTCTCAACCACTGCACCACCAGGGAAGCCCCAGGGAAGAATTCTTAAGTCTGTATTTGATTGGCAATTGATGAATACTGCTCCAAAATCTGTTCTGTGGGTCCATTGATCAATTGATTGGTGAATATTTCAAGGCATGACATTCTCAAAATTAATTTGCTGCATCAGATCCACCTTGCTGCTTCATTCACTCAGTCAGCATCTATCAAATACTCTGTTCTTTTATTTTCTTTATTTTTTTATTTGTCCTATTCCATCCTCTTTTTTAAAAAATTTTATTGGAGTGTAGTTGATTCACAATGTTGCATTAGTTTCTACTGCACAGCAAAGTGTATCACTTATACACATACATATATGCACTGTTTTGTAGACTCTTTTCCCATATAGGCCATTGCAGAGTACTGAGAAGAGTTTCCTGTGCTATATAGTAGGTTCTTATTAGTTATCTATCTTATATACTGTAGTAATGTATATGTCTATTTCTTTAATCAATTCATTCCAGCAAACATATTTTGAGCACCTATGGTATGAAAGCCACAGATTTAACCCAGCGATTGAAATCATTGAGACTCACCTGCTGCTTTCAAGGAAGTGGATAGGAAAGCACACGAGAAACTATATATCAGGCAAGGTGGGACAGGAAACACTGGTGGAATAGGTTAAACAATGGCTCCCCAAAAATATCTACAGCCTACTCCCTGGAACCTGTGAATATGTTATCTTACACGGCAAAAGGCACTGTGAAGATGTGATTAAATGAAGGATTTTGAGATGAGGAGATTTTCTGGATTGTCCACGTGGGTCCAGTATAATCAGAAGTGTCATGCTAAGTGAAAGAGGGAGGTGGGAATGTCAGAGTCAGAAAGAGATCTGAAGACCCTACACTGTTGCCTCTGAAGAGGGATGAAGGGGCCACAAGCTGAGGAATGCAGATAACCTCAAGGAGATGGAAGAGGCAAGGAAGCAGATTCACTCCTAGGGCTTCCAGAAAGCACACGGCCCTGACAACACTTTGCTTGTAGCCTAGTAAGACCCATTTTGGACTTCTGACCTCCAGAAACACCAGACCTAAGAACTTAGAATCCTAAATTTGCATTCTTTTAAGCCACTATGCTGGTGGAAATTTGTTACAGCAGCAATAGGAAACGTACAGATAGGAACAAGATTGCTTCTAACCAGAGACATCAGGAACTATTTTTTGGAAATATGACAGAGTTTACCACTTCTGCATCCATTAGAAACTGTACTGTCCAGTACAGAGCTGCTAACCACAAGAGGCTATTTAAATTTAAACTTTAAAAATAAAAATTTAAATTCACTTTCTCAGTTGCACTAGCCACATGTCAAGAGCTCAACAACCACAAGTGGCTAATGGGTGCTCTGTTGGATAGGATAGTGTCGACTGAAAAAAAAATGCACAACCTAAAAGCTGAGAGTTATGTTTTATTCGGTGAACAAATCTGAGCCCAGGACACAGCCTCTCAGAGAGCTCTAAGGGACAGCTCCAAAGAGGTAGGGTTGGAGCCAGGATATACAGGAGTTTTTGCAACAAAGACCAGGTAGTCAGAACATCAAAAGATGACTGTTAATTAAAGAAACCAGACATCTGAAGTTAAGGAATTTAGCGCGTTTCTAAAATGCAAGAGTCTGGGCTCACTGAAGTCATTCCTGCGATATACATCTCAGCTATCTGGGGTCAGTATCCTGTGTTTTCCTATTCTGAGTCTCCTCAGGGTGCAACGTTGGGTGTTGGCTGCAGCAGTTGACTGCTAGATGGCACGTATTCTTTGCTTCCATCCTGAGTTCCCGGGTGGTGGGGGGCACCGTGGGGAGGGGCTTGACTGTAATGTGATGGCTTGATGGCCACAACATCTCTGGTTACTGATATGGCAGGTGGCATTCTTAGTTCACAGTAGGTATAGAACATTCCCATCATTACAGAAAATTCTCTTGGGCCACCTGGCTCTAGATCCCTAAGAGTGGCACTAATTTCTACCATGCTTCTGGGATGTGACATGCTTTTGATTTACCGTCTCAGCCAGGGTGGAGGACAGGGGGGTGGGGCAGATGCAGAAGCTTCCATTTAACCTTCAATTACTTGTTAATCACAATCAGCCTTTCATTATCAATTCTGTCCGCACATCAAAATGCACTGGGGAGTTTTTAAAAATACTAATGCCCATCCAAATCAACTGGGTTAGACCCTCTAGAAGAAGAGTTTGAATATCAATATCTTTAATGCTCCCCAGATAACGCCAATATCCACCCAAGATCCAAGATGTCAGAAAGCCATGTGAAGGTCTGACAAGCAGGGAGGCTCACAGAGTAGAAATCAATTCACCACAGTGCAAACTGTGCCCCATAATTATTTAATAGAACCATTACTGACCAGTAATTTTATTTAAATGTATGTATTCTGGTATTGGAACGGTCTTTCTCTTTACTCTTATAAAAGTTACTTGGAGGCCTTTTACAAATACGTAATTGCAGCCAGAAAAACGTGTTTGACTAGTTAAGTAAGTCTTATGTCACAAACCTTACCATCCAATGCTAAGGGGTATGTCCAGAACAAATGAAGAAATATGTATTCATTAATATATTTGTGGATTGACTATTACTAATATTTACATTGTTTTAGAATATTTAAAATATACCATACACCATATAAACATCTGTTCATATTAGTATAGACATTAATTTTTTTCCTTTCACCAGAAAGCTGTTTGTTTGGCCCATGAGCACACTTTAGGAGTAGACATTTAAAACATGGGTTTTGAACCTTGGCACAGACATAGCAAATTAATAGACTTAACTCACAAAAGCCAGGAATAATAAACAGCTATCAGTGTTTTAAAGACATGACATGGGTTTAACAATGAAATGCCAATTTAGTTTAAAATACCATTTCCATAAAAAGAAAACTTCCAAAACTCCTAACGCTAACCCATCAAGCATCAGTTCTACAAAATACAATGACTCTTTTCCTGGCCAAGATAAAAGCACAAAGATCGCAAGTAAAAAGAATAAACCAGAGAATACAATTCTTGGATCAGTGAGTAGAAACTCGTTCCAGGATATGAGTTGTTACATTAGAACATTTGTTTGAAAACATGTGTTCCTGATACAATGATGGGAGTGGTTCAGATCAGAGCCCCTTAGCAGGGAGTCACTTGGGCCCGTGCAGTGCCACCCTCCTTATTTTAATGTCTTCTCTGATTCCTTATCAGATAAACAGTGAAAAGGATAAAGAACACTGAGAAGAATGCTGCTGGAA
Organism: Lipotes vexillifer; assembly: GCF_000442215.2. NCBI lineage: Eukaryota > Metazoa > Chordata > Mammalia > Artiodactyla > Lipotidae > Lipotes > Lipotes vexillifer. Next base: position 2,304,217 of record NW_006798913.1, on the reverse strand, counting down.
CCCCTTATAATGGGGATAAAGAAAAATTACAATCCATGTTTTCATGAGTGTACTGGACTCTAACAAAGTAATTTTCCTTCAACTGGATCTGTAGTATAGCTCTGGATATTTATAAGAGTTTTACTGTGTTTTTGAAGACAGCAGTTATTTAATGTGTTTATTATAGCTCTATCAATACATACATTATACATTATAAATGTATATTACATGTACATCTACATATATATGTATGTATATTCATATAATTAATAATTGTATTATAATTATATAATTAATATATTATAATTATATTAATAATAGAATAATAACAAAATAATTGCATTATAATTAATATAATTGTCTTATATAATTAATAATTATAATTAATATATACAGATACAGATTATATATATATCTGTGTATATGTGTATATATATATATATATATATATATATATATATATATATATATATATTGGTTTCCCAAAAGTAGAGGGTTCCTAAAAACTTTTGTAATCAGAAATGGTATAAAATAAAGAAGCAACTACTATTAATTTATATGAAAAAGTGTTTGAGCATTCCCAGACCCCCAAAATAACCTACCGAATTATACAAAATAGCACATAAAACATAAAATAACACTACCATATAGTAAAAGCAGAAATTATATGATAAAGACACAGCCTGTACAAAGTAGAAATAATGTACGTGCAGTGTGGTTTCACTCACCAGCATCCAGAGCACAGCTAGCAGGCTGGGAGGCTGAGCGGTGCTGATGGCGGTGTGTGAGGCTTACTCATCAGAGGTTGGGGTGGCGGGAGGTACAGGAGATGGGAGTGTAGGAAAGACAGGAAGAGGATCATCTATTAACATCTCATCTCAGCGTTATCTGAACCCCTCAGGGCAGGCAGATCACTCACATCTGCACTTTCTTTGTCTCTTGACTTGATGTCAAAGGTCGAGGTTCGTTGTCTGCGCTGGTGTGGAAGGCTTGACACAGGACAGAATGCTTCCCTGTTTAGTGCCACGCAGTTTTCTAGCACGCAATCCTTTGCATGCACTAAAAACATCTTGCAAACCTCCCTGAATGTGCACGCCCTTTCAAAACTAGAGTCAGACTTTCCTGCAATCCTTGCATCACTGTCGATCCTGGTGAAATCGCACGCAGTTCTTCTCGTTCTGCCCCAGGAAGACTTCACTTTCAGGCTGTCCACTATTGTTTTTGGTTTCAGTTTGTATCCTTTCCTCTCGCAACTTCATCCACTCTTCCTCTGTCATTCCATGGTCATGGGATGCCAAAACCTCTGATGATGACGTCATCATCACTGACGTCCACAAACCTAGCCTCAGTAGCCAAAGTCACTATTGTCCTATTTAATGTTGCTGGTTTGAAGCATTTAAAATCATTCACTGCTTGGGATAGTTTCCTCCAAAAGTCATGTCTCATGGAGACTGTTAGCCTACCAAGAGCATCTCCAAGATTGGTGATTGCCAATTTTATATTGTCTTCTTTTCAGATCTCTCATAAAGATGTTTCAGCGTTGCCCTATCTCTCAAGGCACATAACAAAAAAAATGCATTTCAGTTTGCAAGTAGTGAGCCTTAATCATGGCTGTTAGGTCTTGGCTGCAGCAACAACCTCATATTCTGCAGTAAGAACACAACACAAATGTTATCGCCATCCTTGGTCATGCCAAGTGGAGGAACAGCACAATTTTGACAATCAGAAGACATCTATTATCAAGGTCATTTTCTCTATGGTATTTTTCAACAAAAGGGCTAGTGTGTTCACTCAGGAACAGTGGTTACTTTAATGACCATGGGGGTGGGTACACCCACCCTGCCCAGTCAAAATCCAGGTATAACTTTGCAATATACCCTTCATATCTATGGTTCTGCATCCATGGAGTCAACTATGGATTGTATAGTACTGTAGTATTTATTGAAAAAACCTGCTTAAAAGTGGACCCCCGGCAGTTCAATCTCATGTTGTTCAAGGGTCATTTGTACTCAGAAACAATCACTTGGATATTCCAATTGCTTGAATGTGAACAAAACACAACAGAAAGTGTATTCTTACCAATGTCTTTAAATGCCCTCAGATTTTCTGAATGGCACACTAGTAAATGCCTAAGGGCAGCATCACAAGTGGCATTGATAATAGACATCAGGGTAAACCTGAAACAGAGCAGAACCCTGTGGGGCTCCTGGACACAAAAGCCTTTCCGTGTCCCCCATTTTCTTGATTACAGGAAATAGGCTTCATTCAGCCTCCATGACTTTCCCTGAGTTCCAAGGAGCAGGTTCAAACAGTTGCTAATCAGGGAAGGGAGAGGATGTGGAGACAAGGGGGGAGAAGTCAAGAAACAATAGTGCAGCCTTGGGGCAGGGTCCTGGTTCCCCCTCAAGGGATACACATAACAATATCTTTGAGTTGTTTTACAGATACTGAAATCCCCACCAGGTGGGAGAAGTTAACTGTATGTTGCCCACAAGCACACAGACCACAGACAGGTTGGAACCAGAAGGTTGTTGATGCTGACTCCCAATTACCTCACCACCAACCAATCAGAAGAGTGTCCACGAGCTGACCACGCCCACCCTCCTCTTTGGACCCTTACTATAAAACTCCTCACTACCCTCTCCAGGTTGGGACACACAGTTTTTGAGGGCATTAGCGTGCTGTGGTCCCCTTTGCCTGGCAAAGCAATAAAGCTATTCTTTTCTACTTCACCTAAAACTCTGTCTCCGAGATTTAATTCAGTGTCAGGGTACAGAGGCCGGACTCAGCTTCACACCTGTTCTTGGATGCCTATGTCCAGAGACTGCTTTTCTTATATCAAAATAAATGTCTTGTTTGGCAACTTTTTCCAATAAATTGCAGTTCCATCACAGTTTAAAAACTTGTTTAGATGAGTAACTACCTTCTGTATTTAGTTCTTCTGTGGACTTCCTGGCAGCTTCTGTATTAGCTGAAACACTCCCTCCAGGAAGCTTTAAGCCATGAAGATTCCCTCTCCTCAAAAACCAATCAAACCACCCTAACTACCTTTTCCACTCACAACACTTTCCCCATCATTGTCCAGGGCTTTCTGTTTCAGTTTATTAAAAGACTGATTGATTTCTCCTTAAGTATAAGATAACAGGACACCACACTTTGGATACCTGTCAACCCACTCAAGCAATAGACTTTCCATTTTTTCCATTACTGGATGCTGATTAAAGGAGGCACTTTGATACTAGCAAAGCCAATAGGAACCTTGGCAGCTTTCAATGTTCTTCTCTTGTGTAAATAGTATGAATGGTGGGCTTCCCTGGTGGCGCAGTGGTTGAGAGTCCGCCTGCCGATGCAGGGGACACGGGTTTGTGCTCCAGTCTGGGAAGATCCCATGTGCCACGGAGCGGCTGGGCCCGTGAGCCATGGCCGCTGAGCCTGCGCGTCCGGAGCCTGTGCTCCGCAACGGGAGAGGCCACAACAGTGAGAGGCCCGCGTACTGCAAAAAAAAAAAAAAAAATAGTATGAATGGTAAATGCAGGCAATTTCAAGCCTGTACAATGTCTTGATTTTGTTTACCACTATCCAAACTTGTAATTATCTCTAGTTTTACACTAACTGGATTTCTTGGGTGTTTTTGATACCTTGGGACACATCTTGCTAAGGACACACAAAATAAATCTAGATCAAGCACAGATGCTCACAGACAGTTCAAAGCCCTGGCAGCTTGATGCTGAGATGCTGAGTGTGGGTCCCCAGGAAGGAGCTTGGTGGTACCACTTTGACTGTTTGGGGTGCACACTGCCTCTAGAATGGCTGCTGCAAAACAAATGCTGAATGTTATTTTCGATTTTCACATTTTTCCCCAAAGTAAAAATCCCCTTCAGATTTCCTCTGACTGGTGAACACAGGTACTAATATAGGGCTTTCATAAGAGTGAAGTGGTGTAACAAGAACTTTAAAAAAGTGGGGGATACCTATATGCATATATCTGTAAAAATAAACAGTGGCCCAGAAGATATTGAAACTGAAAAATTTGACCAAAAAAACCCTTGCCCTTAAAATACTTCAGTTTAACAAATGCTTATTAGGACCCATTAAGCATTGGGCTGAATTCTGATTCCACTCACCTTGAGGAGTGAATAGAGAAGACAGATGAAGTGATAGGTCCAAGGGCCAAGGAATGTGTTCAGGATTCTGTTAGCACAAAGAAAGGGCACCCAGCCTAATGTGATATCAGGAAGGCTTCTTGGAGGGGATGACACCTCAACAGAGTATTGAAAAAGATAAGTAATTATAGGCATCATTCTTGCTGAGTGAGGGTTAGAACTGAGGGTTTGGAGGGGTAGCGAGTTATGGACAGAGAAAAGAGCATAAAGAACTAACAGAATTTATGTAAACAAAGAACTATAAAAAATTTAGCAAACCTGGAATATGGTGTATGATATAAAGGTGACTGGAAATGAGGCTGGAAAGAAAGGCAGCGACTATATTATAAGGACCCTATGTACTTTGTTTTAGAGACTGAATGTTCTCCTTTCCAACTGGTCATATTTGCCTTTCCAACTGGTCATATTTGCATTTTAGATTATTCAGTCTGTCTGTGGTAGGAAAGATTTAAGTGGGTCAGTAATGGAAGCAGAGAGATGAGTTAGAAGTTTAATGCAAGCCAGCAATGCAGAGATTGTGAACTAGAGTAATGGCAGTAGGGAAGGGGAGAAGGGACGGAGTTTGTGGTTATTTAGATGATAAATAGAAATTGATGATTGATTGGATAAAGAAGAGTGGGTAGAAGAAAAACGTTGGGACTTGTCCACAGCTTTCTTGCTGGGGTGACTGGGAAGTTGTTGATATTTCTGGGTTAGGGAAGGATGAGTTTGAGTAAGAACATTTAATGAATGAAAACGTCTAAGTTCAGATGTATAATTAGTATTGAAGTATCCATTAGTGATTCAGATAGAAATATCCAGCATATACTTGATACATGGATCTGAAGCTCAGGAGAGACTTCAAGACAGAAAAGAAAGAAAGAGAAAGCTACTTGGGAGAATATGGGTGGTAGTAAAAACCCAACAACACATAGTACATGAGATTGTTAAAAGAAAAGAACAATAGATAGACACAATTAGGGCACAACAATGCTGTTAGCGTGCATGTCGAGGAAAGAACGCCCTTGAAGGGGCAAGGAAGGAAGAGTCAGGAAGAAAGGCAGCCAGCAGAAATTGGTATCATGGACACCACAGGAAGAGACCTTTTCAAGGAGGCTTGGTCCACACTGGCAAAAGCGTCAGAGAAATGAGTGAGTGGAATCCATAGCCATTAATACTGGGAAGACTAGCCCCACAGCACGTCTTTAATTGTTATGACTACTACACCAAGTTCAGTGAATCTCCATTGGTTTCTCAGGATTACTCAAGGTAGGGCAGTGGAGGGGGGGAGGTTGCAGCTTGGAGGCAACTGCTAAAGAGCTAACATGACCAAAGTACAGCACAGAAGGCATGATCTCGGACTTCAGAATCACACAAACCTTGGTTTGATTAGCGGTTCCACTCCTTACAAGGATGGTAAGTTAACTTCTGAGCCTTAGTTTCCAAAGTTTGTAAAATTAATGAAATAATGATAACAGGTGCCAACATGGTCAGGTTCCAATGAGAACTCTTCCAGGGTTGCATATGGCGCCTTCTAGCTGTGTCATTGCATGACAGAGAAATAGATCTCTCTCTCTCTCTACTTCTCTTAAGAACTCACCCTTATGACCACCCATCCTTATAACCTCACTTAACCTTAATTAGCTCCTTAAAGGCCTATCTCCAAATACAGTCAACTGGGGGTTAGAGCTTCAACATACGAATTGGGACAAGGGGATAAAATTCAATCCATAGCATAGCCATTCAGATCCCTGATAGAAGGGAATGGTTGCCCCAGCCAACTCACGTTTGTAATCTATTCATTGATTAAGAAAGAGCACCTGAGGTCAGAAACATGTAGAGAGGAATTCTTATAGACCCTCCCCCTCTTGCCTCTACCCTATTCAGTCTATTTTCTCCTCCTCTCCTGCTTTGACCAGAAAATGCTCTGGAATCAATAAAGAAGGTAATGTTTTTAAACTGTATTATTTTCCTTAAAAAGAAAGAGCATATATCCTCCCCTCCCTTAAAACAACGAACGGATGGATTTTCTTTTTTAATGTATCACACCTTTTTTCTTGATAACATCTTGAGCCTGCATCTTGGGCTCTCTTTCCATTGAATAAGTGTGACTGTATGATGTGGGTTCTGTAAAAGAAAGATTCCCTGCCTGGGAGGCAGGAAACTTGGATTCTAAGCTAAATTCTATAGTAAATTATCTGCAGTAGACCAAGATATTTAAATCTCGGAGCTTGCTTCTCATTGTAAAATGATTGGGTTGGATTCAACGGTCTTAAACTTTGTTCCATTCCTTACGTTATTTTATTCTAACAACATCGACAAGCATAAGGTTCAAAACACACAGCTTCCATGGTCTCCAATGCAGGATCTTCTACTGGAGTTTGATGGGCCTAGTTTGTAATTTTCTTAGGGTAAGAACTAGATAGATATTGTGATATTATGGCTCTTGGTGCAGTCTTTAAATGGGACAAAACAGAGTGTCCTTTATAGCTTGGAATTAGGGCAGAAGGTTGCTTTCTACAACAGGGCAGGGCAGTAACTGTAAACCCAAGAGTAAACCACTAGAGGGCAGTACAGTGATAGAGATTTTTGGTACTTGGCATCTCACCTGTACACATGATGTAATCACCGGAATATCTGAGCACTAGCTGTATTATGGGGTGTCACTGAAAACACAGACTATATAACTAAAAAAAATCAGTGCAGCTGGGAATTTCTTTGTTTGTTTTTTTCTCGGTACGCGGACCTCTCACTGCTGTGGCCTCTCCCGTTGCGGAGCACAGGCTCAGCGGCCATGGCTCACGGGCCCAGCCGCTCCGCGGCATGTGGGATCCTCCCGGACCGGGGCACGAACCGCATCCCCTGCATCAGCAGGCAGACTCTCAACCACTGCGCCACCAGGAAGCCCCCAGCTGGGAATTATTTAATGCTAGCATGATAAATGTTGTAGACATTTTGACTGCCTATAAACAAGGCAACTGCCTGAATTATAAATTCGAAAAATTGACTTATTTTCTTTTCCTCCTGATGTCTGATTATACAATACAGAACAGCTCCATTCTGTTCCTTTTTAATGGCTATTGTTTCACAAAGGGCCCTGAGCTATTCCCTGTACAGGGAGCCTATGTCCTCCACCTGTGACAGCTCACCCTCCTCAGCCTGCTCCCCCGCCCCCCACTTCTTGGTTGGATCCCAGGAGAACAGATAACCCACAGCCAGGCCAACCAGCCTGGAGACAGCTTGGTACAAAAGCTCTACACAAATGTGGCCAAGGGTGCATGGTTGCACCAATGAGGTGCTCTCATTCTGAAATTTTAATTCAGAATTGTGGAGAAAATCATCCAGTTGATGGGAGGAATAGATATGAGAAGAAAATGCAGAGTGATGATTTCTGATTCCTTCTCCTCAGGGACCATTTAAAAGGCCCATCCTTAGATCTGGGTTGAGTCTTGAATCTTTCCCACTTCCAAACTACCATTCTTAGTCCTTGAAGAGCTGTCCCTACCTTGATTTGAGATTTCTCTCCCTCCCTCTATCCCTTTCTCCCCTTCCTCCCTCTTCTTCCTGCCTCCCCCCTCCCCACATCCTCCTAACTTCTGTTCTTACACAGGGATCTTGTCGATTATCTGAGTTAGGTCAATTGAGTCATTTTCCCTCCCCTCTGAAAAAAGAGCTTAAAAGCGCACCCATGGGAATCGCCATGTCGCTAGAACCAGTTTTTGTTTTGCACATGGTCCCTAATCTGTTCCCCTATTGCCACTGCATGAGCATGTCCTTGAACTATGATGGAGTCAAATGATACCTTTATTACATGCTTGCATTTTCAAGCAGGTTATTCTTTTTCTGAATTATAGTTTTATAAAAATACCGAGAGATTTAACATGAAGAGTTCTGAGCAGCAGACTGGGTTACTGACTGTCCAAATTTCAAGCCCAGTCTATTCATGGAGGCCATTTACTTCTCCAGAATGTCATCTAGGAGATGAAGACTGCAGCCCCCAGATGTTTCTCACTTTTATGCTAGCCCACACTACACCTCCAGGAACTCATCAAAATGATCATTTAAGGGTTCCTACCCTCACGGTTCTAGTGGCACCTGCTCCAGGTAAGCAGATCCCAGTCATGACTGTCTGAATTCATCTCTCTCCAGATCTCAGGGTGGTGGTTCATCCCACAACCTCCATTATCTGATGGATCAAGAAAAGCCATTGATTTCTGATTGTTCAGCTTTCTTTTGTTGCAAGGATGGAGTAATGAGTTCCAAGCTCTTTACATCTAAGAACTGGAAGTTCAAAAGTGATTTATTGAGCACTTACTTACTTACTTACATTTTGCCTGGCAAAATGTTTCCTAAGCTTCCATATCTTTAATTCTCCCAAAACACCCTGGCTTCCTGTTGTAACCCCCTGTCCCACAGCAATGCCTCCTTGTACTAGTAAGCAACAGACCCCTCAGGAATTCCTCTTCATTGTGAGAAGATTTTAGTTCCTTACACACCAGTTACTCCTGTCATAACCTGGAGAAATTTCAAAATCCATGTGGATGACTCTTCCAATACTTCAGACTCTTCATTCCTTGACCTCCCGCCTCCCCTCAGTGGACAATGTCCTTCCTCCTCTCTCAGCCCTCTACTCCCAAGGCCACACCAGTGGCAAGTTTGCCATTACAAATATGAATCTCTCCATACTCTCAATTCCAAACACTGCATTTTCTGACCAGCCCCTCTTATCTCTCCAGCATCTCTCTAGTTCTCTTCTGCCCCAAAAATACTTCAATGAAAACAGTTGTACAATCCATTCATCCTCTCTCTCTCTCTCTCTCTCTCTCTCTCTCCCCTTTTCTCCCTCCCCCCCCTCCCTTTCTCTCTCTCTCTAACATTTTCTTGTACTTCTCTTCCCCTCACTCCATCCACTCCAGCCAAACATCCTCCCTACTGCCTTATGATTTCTACAGCTCACCAATCACCAACCTGTCTCTGGGTTTCACATTTTCTGTTTTCTTTACCTGGAAATCTCTTTCCTTTAATATCCACATGGCTTGTACCTTCATTTCTTTCAGATTTCTACTCAATTGTCACCTTAGAAAACCCTTAAAAGTTTGTTAACTTTTCTAAAAGGCAATGCACTCTCGCCCAACACTCCACCCAGGATTCTCCATCTTCTCTGCTTTGTTTTATTTTTTTTTCCAGCACATGAATATCTATGACTCACTCTATATTTTTGAGTTTTTAGAATTATCAATATACACCCAGTGAAATGTAACCTCCACAAGAGCAGGGATTTATGTCTGCTTTATTTATTGCTTTATTCCAAGTGCTAGAACAGTGCTCTGATGCAGGGAGCATTCAATAAATATTAGCTGAAAGAAGACTAAATTTTACAGATGAGAAAACCAGATTTTATAGAATGCACATTACATGGCTCATCCACTAGGAGTACAGAACTGATAGAAACTGCAGAACTTCTAGTTAAACACAAGTCATCGTGGTGACATGGGTGGGACTCAGTTCTCCATGGGTCTCTCATGTGCCTGCATGTTATGAGCAGAGGCATTGACTGCCCTTTGTTCCAGACTGTTTTCTTTTTTTGTTTGTTTGTTGTTTTTGTTTTTTGCGGTACGCGGGCCTCTCACTGTTGTGGCCTCTCCCGTTGCGCAGCACAGGCTCCGGACGCGCAGGCCCAGCGGCCATGGCTCACGGGCTCAGCCGCCCCACGGCATGTGGGATCTTCCCGGACCAGGGCACGAACCCCTGTCCCCTGCATCGGCAGGCAGACTCTCAACCACTGCGCCACCAGGGGAGCCCCCAGACTATTTTCAAAGATATTTATATACTGATCAGTCCTAGGAATTAGAGATGGTGTCTGCCTCCATGACAAGGGTCAGGCATGCTTGTTGTCTATTAGAAAAAGTTTGGATTCCCTAAGTTCAGGGTTTCTCTCCTGTAATGAGACCTACCACGTGTATAGGCACAATCTGGACCCAACACATTGGTTCCATGGAACTTTGGGCAATGGGATCTAACTCAGACTTGCTGCTTGCTGTGCTGTGAATAATAAAGTCCTTTGTCTCTGACTCAGAAGTTGTGCCTGCTGCCATCACCAAAACTGTGGCAGGCTAACTTGTGAGCTTGCAAGTAGATCTCAGCCCCAGCAAAGTTCTTGAAAAGCACCATACTGCTGTTCCCAGGTGCTGCTTCATAGCAGTTTCTATCCCTGATTCTTAGAAACCTGAAATTTACCAGGTGTTCCATTTAGTTTCCCCTTATTGGATTTCCCCTTATTGTACAATCATGTAGTCGCCTATAGATGAAAGGTTTGACCCTTTGTGTATATTTAAGCCAAGGTGCCAGGTGAACCTTCAGCAACGCATTGAGGCACAGGTGAATGTAATTCCTGATGGACAATCCAAGCTGATCCTTGGGCTGCTCGCTCAACTGCAGGAGAAGGACAACTGGACAATGATTTGGGCTTGTGCCATGGTGGCTGGAAACCTCCTGTCCTCATTCTGCTCCCCATCTCAGCCCATGATCCCTTTTTTTCCTGCCCTACTCCAAGGGCCTGGCACTTTCCTCAAAGCAGCAGGGACTGAACACTGACTGTTTGGGTTAAAGGAGGAAACCCTCAGAGATTAAATGATCATGAATTAAGGGTCTTCTCCTTTAACCCAAACAGTCACCATCTGATCCATAGACTGGGGCAAAGTGAGGACAACACATTGCTTAGCAACCCTCTAAGAGGGCAATCTCTCCATCCACTGGCCCTAAACTGGAGGTGCAAGTGGGTCCTAAGACACCTGGCCAGAAAAGTGGCATGGAACAGAGGCCACCCCCACACCTGGAAAGGGAAAACAAGACAGAACCAACACCCCACCACATCTGGACAGCCATGGAACTGTGCCCCACCCACCTCTAACACATTGCTACAATAATTTAGACCCCCTATGTGACTGTGTCATTCTCCCAACAGACATCGAATGAACATTAGTTGTGATAACTGATCAAAAACTGTAACAAGGGCTTCTGTGGTGGCGCAGTGGTTGAGGGTCCGCCTGCCGATGCAGGGGACACAGGTTCGTGCCCTAGTCGGGGAAGATCCCACATGCCGCGGAGCAGCTGGGCCCATGAGCCATGGCTGCTGAGCCTGCGCTTCCGGAGCCTGTGCTCCGCAAAGGGAGAGGCCACAGCAGTGAGAGGCCCAGGTACAACAACAACCACCAAAAAAAACAAAACTGTAACAAAAAGCAAGAGCAATCTGGGGAAATGCATGGTTCTATTTTAATATCATATTTAATTAGATATGTTGTCTTTCATGATCGAAGTTCTTCACACATTTTAATTAAGTACATATATAAGACATGAAAAGATAATTAAGTCTTGAAACCCTTTTGGTCTTTCTGGAAGTAACCACTGACAGTAACTTTGAATAATTGGATTCTTCAATTAGTTTACATTTATTATATTAAAAATATAATTTTTAATTCACATATACTAATTCAAACAGCTTGGGAAATGATAAAAATGCATTGAGTTAGAAACAACAGAATAATCGCAATTCTCCAAGTCAGCACATAGCGGCAACAGCTGCCATGTATCCATAGTTCTAGCATACCCATTGTTTTTCCCTCGCATAAAATTGCCTTCTTCCTAATTTAATTAGGCTCTCAAATCTTGCCAGAGGGAAGATTCTAAAAGCTAATCTAATTGTAATTTAGTGATACTGCATCACAATTATCACATTATAGCATCACAAATCAAAATGACAGCCTGTTTTTCTTGCTGGTTGATAATCTTACATGATGATCAGTTGAAACAATTCTTAGAATCCTTCAAAACATTTATTAACAACAAAGTGACTACTTTGATTATATTAGAGAAGAAATTCTGAAAAACCCTTAATAAAATAACTATTGATTCAACTCATCTGTTCAGTTAAAATCACATATTCATTTCTACCTGACCAGATCAGAAGTGATGGTATGCAACAGAGGTCTGTTTTAGTGCTAATAGAGACTAGACAAGCACACTTAAATCTATCCCCAAAATTACTTCCACTGGGCACCTGGAAACTCAACACAGTGGTTGTTAACAATACAGAAATGTGTCCAACCTATTTTCTGGTTCTAGTCACATCATTACACTGATAATTCATTTTCTACGACTCATAATCATCACATGATTTTCAGAAAGTGACTGAAGAAGTAGTATGAGTCATCTTTGCTAGCAGCCCTAACTTCATGTAATGTCTTTAAGTCCTGCTTTGTCTAAATTAAGCAGACTCATTGCTTTCCAGACAGCAGAACCCCTTCCTCCACCAAAATCCAGAACATTTTCTCATTAGATCCTCCAGCCTCTACAAACTGCTCAGCCTAAGCCATGAGCTTTAATGACTTCTTATCAAAAAAGACAGCCTCATGCCTTTCTCAGCACAGACTAGGCTCTGCTCAGGATCAAACTTCGCAAAATGCTCCTCTTTATCTTCTAAGTGTGAAAATTCTTTTTTCTCTCCTACCCCCCCAATTTCAACATCAAATATGGAAAATAATTAATTGAGTACCTGCAGACACTTGGCATTCTGATTCAAAGTGTAGCTCATGTTCTGCCTTTAGGAACAAACATGTTAATGTTCGTATTTCAAAGGGTTCACGATTTACCTCCCCCCAAAACAATTCATGAATTATTTCTAGATCTTTCATTAAATGAGTCCAAAAAATTGATAGTTATATAAACCAAGTATATAAACTTGTCTTCACAGTAATAGCTGCAAATACATTTAAGGTCAACTATTCTTTAAAATTTGAGTTCTTTTCAATGAAAAACTCAAGTATATATTTTTTTTTTCTTTTTTTTTTTTTGCGGTACGCGGGCCTCTCACGGTTGTGGCCTCTCCCGTTGCGGAGCACAGGCTCCGGACGTGCAGGCTCAGCGGCCATGGCTCATGGGCCCAGCCGTTCCGTGGCATGTGGGATCTTCCCGGACTGGGGCACGAACCTGTGTCCCCTGCACTGGCAGGCAGACTCTCAACCACTGAGCCACCAGGGAAGCCCAACTCAAGTATTTTTTGATCTAACCCAATTCAAATTTGATATGACAATATGCATACTGAACACTAGGTACATCACAGAATAGATTTTGTATGACCAAAATCAGTGTGTAATTGTCTTTTCATTTGCCATTAGTTTTAAGACATTCCCAATCACAAGAGTAGTACAGCATAATAAAGTACTTCACCTACTCTAGACAACTCACAGGTGCTACAATTCATCAACAATTTGCTGATTGTAGATCTGTCTTTTGCATTGAAAAAAAATCACATAGAGACTCTGCTTGTCATGTTTTACAAATTTTTCAGTCCAGGAAATATTTTTGAATGAATGGCAAGTCATATTGAAGCATTAATATGAGTCACAGAACCACCAAACTTCCTTCAGTGTGATGAAAGCTGTACGTTTGCAAACATACCAAAGGCAGAAACACTTTCGATCCTAACTAACAAAATCATCTTGCAGCATTGATGACAACTCTAAAAAGTTTAGAATTATTTCCTTAAAAAGTTTTCAAATTCTTGAGAGAAAGGAGTTACTTGGTAAATATTGATCTCTACTATTCAAGTATGTTTTCCCACCTAATATTTTTAAATATATAACTGAAAAGCATGCTATCAAATGGTAAAGTAGGGAGAAAAATACAAACCAACAAACTCTGCTCACTGAGCCCACAGCATGCGTTTGTTGGGGGGACAGCTGCTCCACCTCGATTACTGGGCCGGCCTAATCCAAATCCCCAGCAGCAGCAAAAGTCTGGCTTCATGGAGACAATTTCAAAAAAGAAGGGTCATATAGTTCAGAGCCTAGGTTTAGGGCCAGAATAAGCCTGGGTTCAGATCCCAGCCATGTGAGCTAGAGCAAGTGATGGAACCTCTCTAATCTCAGCTTTAAAATTAGAAAAGCAACATCCATCTACAAATTGCTCATAATAGCATCAGGCACATAGTACAGGCTCAACCATGAGAGCTATTACCCATCTCTACCATGACTAAATGATGTGTATCTACTGCCATTTCAAGTTTCTTTAGGGACTACCTTAAAAATATTTAATAAAATATTTAATAATTTTTTTGTGTATGCCAAGTAAACTAATCCACAAAACAGAAACAGACTCACAGACATAGAGAACAGACTTGTGGTTCCAATCTAGATGACTTACAATGCAAGAACAGTCCAATTTTGAATAAAGCAGTGAAAGTGAACACCCTTGGCTTATGACTGATCTTAGGGGTAAAATCATTCAACATTTCTCTACTTAATAGTAGAGAAATGTTAACTGTTTTTTATAGACGCACCTTATCAGATTCAGAGAATTTCATTCCAGTCCTATTTTTTCAAAAATTTTTAACAGGAATGGAAGTTATATATTTTCAAATACTTTTTTCTGCATCTGAGATGATAATACAATTTTCCTTTTTTAGTTTATTAATTTGGTGAATTACATTGGTTTTCTAATGTTGAACCACATAGCCATGATGCATTATCTTTTTTATAAATTGTTGTATTTAATTTGCTAAAATTTTCTATACAATGTTTACTTCTATGTCTATAAGGAATATTAGTTTGTAGTTTTCTTTTCTTGTAATATCTTCATCTGGCTTTGGTATCAGGGTAATTCTGGGTGAGCTGGGTGAATGGATGAATTGGGATGTATTAACCCTCTTCTGCATTCTCGAAAAAATTGGGTAAAATTAGGTATTATTTCTTCCTTAAAAGTTTTCTATAATTTATTTGTGAAACCACCTAGACCTGAAGTTTTCAATGTAAGTAGGTTTTTAACTATAAATTCAACACTTTAGAAGGTATAAGGCTATTCAGGATATCTGTTTCTTCTTGAGTGACCTTTAGTAGTATGTTTCAGAGAAGCTGTCCATCTCATCCAAGGTATTGAATTTATTAGCATAAAATTGGTCATAATATCTCTTTATTATCATTTTGATATATGTATTC
The DNA here is from genome assembly GCF_000442215.2 of Lipotes vexillifer. Lineage (NCBI taxonomy): Eukaryota > Metazoa > Chordata > Mammalia > Artiodactyla > Lipotidae > Lipotes > Lipotes vexillifer. The sequence goes on along the minus strand of NW_006798913.1, from coordinate 2,289,105 downwards.
TGTAGCATCTATAGCGATGTCACATATCTTATTCTTAACATTGGCCATATGTGTCTCCTTTCCTTTTTTTCTTTATCAGTCTGGCTAAAACTTTATCAATTTTATTAACCTTCTCAAAGAACTAGTTTTGGTTTTCATTCATTTTTCTTCATTGCTTTATAGTTTTCTATTTCACTGATTTCTGCTCTGACGTTTATTATCTCCCTATTTTTACTTAATGTGGGTTTGCTTTGCTCTTCTTTTCTAGTTTCTTAAGGTAGAAGCTGAGGTCACAGATTTCAGACTTTCCTTCTTTTCTAGCATATGCATTTAGTGCTATGAATTTCACCACTGAGTACTGCTTTGGCAGCACCCCATGAATTTTGATATGCTATATTTTTATTTTCATTTAGTTCAAAATGCTACTTAATTGCAGTTTTGATTTTTATTTTGACCTATGGGTTATTTAAAAGTGTGTTGTTTCATTTCTAAATATTTAAGGATTTTTGAGAGATATTATGTTATTGATTTATAATTTAATTCCATTGTGGTTAGATAACATACTTTGAATGCTTTTAAAGTTGTTGAGACTTCTTTTATGGCCCTGAATACCATCTATATTGGCAAATGTTCTGTATGCACTTGAAAATAATGTATATCCTGCTATTGTTGGATAGAGTGTTCTTTACATGTCATTTTGATCAAGTTAGTTGATAGTCTTATTAAAATCTTTCCTATCCTTTCTGTTTATTTGTACTATCAATCATTAATAGGTAGGTATTAAATTCTCCAATTATAATTGTGGATTTGTCTGTTTCTCCTTGTAGTTCTATCAGTTGTATTTTGAAGCTCTGTTATTAGGTACATAAACTTTTAGAATTATTATATCCTCTTTGTCCCATCTATTCTTTATTCCTATCTTACTCTTTTTCTGCCTTTAACAAAAAAGTTGATTGAGTATTTTCTTGTGGTTCCATTTTCCTTTTTGTTGTTTATTAGCTAAATGCTTTTAAAATTACTTTAGTCATTGCTCTAGTGTTTGTAGTGTACCACTTTAACTTATTATTATCTACTTTCAAATGATATACCACTTAAATCATGTAAGAATCTTAAAATAGTATACTCCTATTCCAACCTTCTCAATCCTAAATGTATTTCCCTCCTATTTAGGACGCCACAGTGCATTAAGTAGAGTTAACTGTGCTATACATTATGTTCCCCTCAGTTGTCTATTTTATACATAGTATCAATAGTGTATATGTGTCAAATGCAATCTCCCAATTCTTTCCACCCCACCCTTTTCCTGCTTGGTAAAAACAAGTGGTGGGTTTCCCACAGAAACCTGATCCTTCTCGGTGTTTTCTTTCTTTTTTTTTTAATTGAAGTATAGTTGATTTATAGCGTTCTGTTAATTTCTGCTGTACAGCAAAGTGACTCAGTTATACACATATATATTCTTATTCATATTCTTTTCCATTATGGTTTATCACAGGATACTGTATACAGTTCCCTGACCGATACAGTAGGACCTTGTTTTTTATCCATCCAGTGTAAACTAGTTTGCATCTTGGTGTTTTCTATTTCAGCAAATGGTATCATAATCAGCTAGTCTCTTAAGTTAGAACTCATAGAATCAACTTAAGACACTCTTCTACACCTCATCTCTCCCCCTACCTTGCCATTTGTAATTGAACACAGCCCTGCCCATTCATTTATGAACTGTCTACAGCTGCCTTGACCCCACAAAAACAGAGTGGAGTAGTAAAAGAGCCCACATGAGGCCCACTGGGTCAAGAACATTTACTGCCTGGTCCTTCACAGAGCAGCTTTGCCAACCCCTAACATAAACTATTACGATAGCCACTCAACTGCCAGGCCTTCAGGCTCTCCTCTTCTAAATCACCCTATACACTCCTGCCAGAGAGCCCGGACGTCATGCTCTTGTCTTCCTTAAAGTGTCTATTTGGCTCCTTTTCTCACAAAGGCCTCCACAACAGTGCCTCTTCCTCTCTCTCCAGCCCAGTATCAGGTGACTCCTATTTTGCTCCCCTTCCCGCACCATCCACAGCCCCACAGTGCTCTCCACATAGCTGATGTTTTCATGTTACTGACCTTTGACCAACATGCCTTTTCCTCAGCAACCCTCCCCAACCGCCCTCTCTCCCTGCTAGGAAAGTTCCTGCTCATTCTTCAAGGCACATTAAAATCTTATTCTCTCAACCACTGTGCTTCAGGGTACTTATTGCATGCTATTTATTTCTTTTACTTCCATCTCCTGGATACAATGTGAACTCCCTGGGGTCAGGAATTATCTATTATTATTTCTAGCCTTCCTACCTATCAAATGTTTGGCACATCACAGGTACTAAATTGTCATTTTTGAATGAGTGAAATTGATATAAATTAATTAGCTCATAAATTAATGAATTCCACCCAGGAAAATATGTAAATAAATTATGTATACAGAAAGGCACTGGGGGTGGGGGGGAAGAGTAAACCCTATGGTAAAGAAAAGACTCACGTTGAGGAGTAGTCAAAATTAATGTTAGAGAGACAAGTTGGAACAAAAATATAAAGGACCTTGAATGGTAACCTGTAATCAAAGGGGAATCTTTTTTAAAAAAAATTTACTGACATTAAATCAAATGCTATTTCCCAGAGCAACTTTAGGTGATAAGCTAAACATTCATTCTAACTCAAAATGTCATCATAAAAATATAGTCATGGTATGAATAAATCAGTAGGTATTTACTAGATAACTGTGCTCAGCAATTCTTGTAGACTTCGCCAGTTAAGGTCTAATTCTCCTTCTCTTTTTAAGCTTTATTCCCTGCCATCTTCACCTTCAGTGTCAGAAGACTTTGAGTCATAATTCACTGAAAAATATGAGATCTCACAGCTTCAACCCCCTCCCCACACTTACAAACGTATCCTCAATTCTCCCTGGCCTTCTCTTCTTCCATCCTCATCTAGGTAAAAAGTTGAACTTCCTCTTGTCCAATGATAATCTCTCCACTCACGTTTTAAATTCCAACTCTTTTCATTTCATCAGGGATCTTCCTCTATCAATCGTGTGATTTGCTTCCTGGGTCTCCAGCCTCTTCCCCTCTTCCAGATTCCACATGGTAGGTGTAGGTGATGAAGACACCCTGTGCTTGGAGTGTGGGGCAGATGGGATGTAAAATGTAGATTTGGGAATGGAGATCTGAAAGACTTTATTTAAAATCATACAAATGGAAAAGGAGTTTAGTTCATGTAAGCCGGAACCGAGAACTTAGAGCAAATCTTAGTGGGCATCCACTGTTAGGGAATAGGGCATAAAGAAGAGAGAGAAAAAAGTAAAATAAATAAAAGACAACCATCCAAGTGCATGAAATCCAATGGTGGAGAGCTTCCAGATGGTTAGTCCCCAGGGCCAAACACTACAGAGAGATTTAGGACGACGGATGTAAAGACAACTCGAGAAGAGAAACTACTTGGGTCTGTGAGTCCTGAGAACATTCAGATGTAGCCTCCTGTTTTAAATTCCCTGGTGTCATGATTCCCTGCTGTGAGTTAGCCTTTCAGAAATATTTTTTAAAAGTGCCACAGAATCATCACTATATTCTGAGAGCCCAGTTTCAGCAAAGAGTCATCATACCTCAAAGGGCTGCAGAAAGAGGGAGTAGACAGAAAGTCACTTATTCAGAGAGATCTTTCTCTGACTGCCCAGTCAAATTTGGATCTTCTCTGTTGTTTGCAGCATTAATCACAATTTCTAATTATGTACATACTTGTCCATTTGCTCTGGGTCTCAAAGTTATCATTCCCCCCCACTCCTCCCTAGCAGCATTGCCATCACCTGTGAACTTTAAGACTTTAAATAATCTCAGCCTGGCTAAATCAGAAACTCATTAGCATAACAAAGATACTACCCACCTGTGACATTGTGATTAATAATAAGAAATACATCTTTGGTCTTCATCCCTGTTTCTTGCACAGAGCTCCTAAACCCTTGTGATGAGAGTGATATAAATGTCTTTTGTTATATGAATGAGGTGACTGGGGAGGCACCTAAGGATGGGGGTTGGTTGCCAGAAGAACCAACGATGTGATTAGAAGGCTGGAACTTTCAGCCCATCCCCTGACCTCCAGGGGGGAGAGAAGGGCAGAAGGTTGAATCAATCACCAACGGCCAATGATTTAATCAATCATGCCTATGCAATGAAGCCTCCATAAAAACCCAAAAGGACAGGATATGGAGAGCTTCTGGCTGGTGAATACATGAAGATTTGGGAAGAGAGTGATGCCTGGAGATGGCATGGAATATCTGTGCCCTTTCCCCACACCTTTCCCTCTGCATCTCTTCCATCTGCCTTTCCCTGAGTTACAACCTGTTATAATAAACCAGTAATCTAGTAAGTAAAATGTTTCTCTGAATTCTGGGAGTTGCTCTAGCAAAATAGTTGCCCCCAAGAGAGGGGGTCAGGGAACCTCTGATTTATAGTCAGTCTGTCAGAAGTACAGGTAACAACCTGGGCTTTCAACTGGTGATAGAAGTGGGTGTGGAAAAGCAGTCTTATAGGACTGAGCCCTTAATCTGTGGATATAACATGGCAGACGCGTCAGAATTGAGTTAAATTGTAGGACACCCAGCTGTCGTTCCTAGAATTGTTAGTGTGGAGAAACCCACCCTCACACTCATTGGAAATGAGTGATAGAACAATTGACCACCTTATGTCATTGCTATGGAGATAAAGTGAAATGCCATATGTAAAGCACTTTTGCCTGGCACCCATTAGCCTGGCACCCATTAGCCTGGCACACAAGGAAAACACAATAATTTTGAGTTACAATGGCCTTATTACTTCTAGACCCTGGTGTGGTGGCTTCAAGGAGCTGTACAGAGCAAGACAATCATAAGTTAAATGTAAATTACAATGGAGTTGGGTTGTTGCCCATGAAAGAATGGCTGCATGGCCAATGAGAAGCTTGTTGTGTGGCATCAGCTTATAACTTAGTAAATGATAGAATCTGTTCCCTGGTTTTGGTAGGTTCAGCCTAGTGTGCAAGGAATGGGTCATTTCCTTGGATAGAGTAATGCCAATTAGGCTCGCCAGTAACTGATTCAGAAGTGAGCTATTCTTTGAGTTGTGATAAAGATTACAAGCCCCACATGGGTTGGATCACTAGTCAGCGCAGTCAAGACTTCCTCTCCCTGTAGTGTCTCTGCATCTTCTACTGAAGATAAAAGGGATAACAACCAGTCCATAGATAAAACTTGACCCACAACCTGCAGCAGTCTGCCCAGGAAGCCAAGCCCTTATCTACAATCAACAGCCCAGGAAGCCAGCCTGCTTTAAGTCAGACCTGCAGGAAAAGCCAGACTGCTATTGCTAGGGACAATGCAGGAAGCTAAACAATAACTTCTGTAACAATCAGCCCCAGATGGCCAGGACTTGTTTAAGAACTGACAGCTTCCAATCTCGGACCAACCAGAGAAAAACAAATACACACCCTAAACCATCACAGGATGCTCTGCTTCTAGCAAGTCCCCCTACAGCTTCCCCATGCCCCAGCCTCAATCAGGACACACCTGAAAGCTTTCTTTTTTTCCACCCTGAAGCTTGCCCACTCTTCTGTCTGCCTTTGAGTCTCTGCCAAAATGCAGATGATGGTGGCTTACTCCTTTGCTTTCATGGCATCAGAATAAATAGCCTTTGCTTTTCTCATTTGGTTGGTCTTGGTTTATTTCTACGGCTGTACGGATAAGCCAAGCGAGCTGCCCACAAGGGAGGCCTGCCAGGATACCTGGTCTAGTCTGTTCCATGGTAATCGCTCAGGAACGCTGGAAGATGCCTCCATTCTGGAGGCCTAATAATAAAATAATAATTGTATTATCTTAACCATGAGAGTTTGGGGACAGCCTTGCTATTGATTCCTTTCATTATCTATTTGATGATAGCGATGACAATAATGATGAGAAGGAGGAGGACAACAGGATGACAGCTAACATCTGTCAGATGCTCGCAGTGTGCCAGGTTCTCTGATAGGCGCTATAGTTATATAATTAGTTCTCAAAGTGCATCAGTCTCACCTGAGGACATGTTAGAAATGCAAATTCTCTGTTCTCCCCTCTACTGACTGACTCACCCTCCAGCTGATTCTGATGCTGCCAAAGTTTGAGAACCACTGGGATACACCATGAATTCTTTTTTTTTTTTTCTTCTGTTTTTGCCTGTGCCTCAAGGCTTGCAGGATCTTATTTCCCCAATCAGGGAATGAACCCGGGCCCTCAGCAGTGAAAGTGCCGTGTCCTAACCACTGGACCTCCAGGGAATTCCCTGCCATGAATTCATTTTAATTCATATCATTTTAAGATAAGAACACTGAGGCTCAAGGCAGCTAAGTAACTCGCTCAAACTCTCACATCTAGAAAAGGATAAAGGCTGGGTTCCAACCCGGGCAGTCAGATTCTCTAGTTATGCAGAAAGATGCAAAAAAGTTTCCAGTTTTCTTGAATTAATCTGTGTGGATTCTATTCACTTTGTGAGATTTTAAAAAATTAAAATGTCAGGGAATTCCCTGGAGATCCAATGGTTAAGACTCCCCACTTCTACTGCAAGGGGCATGGGTTTGATCTGTGGTCAGAGAACAAAGATCCCACATGCCACACAGCCAAAAACTAATAAATAAATAATATGCAAAAGTCATAAAAAAGTTCTAAAAAAAGAAATTAAAATGGCAGGAGGGGGCTTCCCTGGTGGTGCGGTGGTTGAGAGTCCGCCTGCCGATGCAGGGGACACGGGTTCGTGCCCCGGCCCAGGAAGAACCCACATGACGCGGAGCGGCTGGGCCCATGAGCCATGGCCGCTGAGTCTGCACATCCGGAGCCTGTACTCAGCAGTGGGAGAGGCCACAACAGTGACAGGCCTGCGTACCGCAAAAAAAAAAAAAAAAAAAAAAAAAAAATGGCAGGAGGATAAACATGAAAGGAAAATGTTCTATTAAAGATTTTTTTTTCCTCAGAGCCCTGAAGAAGCCTCAGGGATTGTTTACATTTCCAAGATTAATGACTTTTCCCAGTGACCATTTTTCCCTCAAGGCTATGTAACAATGAATTACTGAAAAACACAAACTGAGATCAGTATCAACCAAATGAGATCACGCATGTGAAGATACTTTGTAAGGAGTTCTACAGATTCAAGTTACCACCATTATCGTTAGCTAGAACCAATAAAAGTATCTGTAAAGCGATCTTCCTTGGTAGCCCGCCCTGTGATTGAGGTTGTGTCTGCTCATTGCCAGTAGTTTGGTCAACATGGGAGAAAGAAGTCTGTCAACCCAGTTATTTGGATCTGTCTAGTCCAAAACAATGGATGGACCATTATTCATTCATTCAGTTATTTTGGCAAAACCAAGATGGCCTCAGTTGCTTTGTTTGGACCAAGTAAATATCAATACTTTCTATGCCTTTTTCCACATTTAAATCTACATGCATCCTCCTATGCTTCCTTAATTGTTTGGTAGGACTGTTCTGAGCTCAATCTTAGCTTTTCCAAGAGATTTGTCTTATTTCACCTTCTCTTTCAAATGTGCTGGACAAACTCACTTTTCCTAAATTTTTTTTTTGACCTACCAAGATAACAACCATGAGTGGGCATGGCAATACTGGATGTCCACAGTTTTCAAAATGTCCTGGGCAGTGAACCTCTTTGTTATTTAGAATGAGTTTCTCGAGGGCTCTACTACATTAATAATAAAAATAACATAGCATTAACATTTATGTGAAAATTTGATAGTACATGTAACACTGTCTCACATGTCATGTACTTTAAGCATGTATTTTGTTCGAGTTTATCCTAAACAAGTATGTATATTATAATAGTTAATGTGTTATAGTTCACATACTTTTGAGTAAAACTTATTGAAATTTAAAAAATAATAACAATTGCAGTTACAGCTACAACCACTGATTGTAGGTCTGAGATGTTCCAAGATCTTCCAGCCCTCGTTTCTACCCTGAAAGGCTGGAGGATGGAATGATACTGTTAAAAATAAGACAACAGGCCCAAAATAGAGTCGTGTATGCTAAGCCCCATGCTAACAAACTGAGACTTCATTACAATTTTGGCTCTCCCAGAAATGGAATCTTAACCCAACCAATCAGACATCACTTGATCAGCTCCAGTGACGTAATCCTCCTGACAGACCCTGCCATCCCCTAAAGGGAAGTGACCTTGCCAAAACATCTCTGCTCTTTTGTCCAGTGTAAGTTTCTTGTTCCCCCTCCCTTCGGCCTATAAAAGTCTTTTATTTTGTACAGAGCTCCTCCGAGCTCTTTTCCATCTATTAGATTGGAGGCTGACAGATTCATGAAGCTTTGAACAAAGCCAATAAGATCTTTAAAATGGACTCAGTTGAATTTTGGTTTTAACAATATATTCCTCTGAAAATAAATGATTTCTTCAAGGAGTCCTGCCCATGAACATCACTTAGGCTTCTGTGAAAATTACACCATACTGAGAATTACGAGTATCAAAATGCTTCAACTTTGTGACTCCTAATTCCTGTTCTCAACCACCATCCCATTCCCTGCCATGCCTCTCTCCATGCTTCAGATTTAATGTTTGTGAAATGGACATGAGGATAATGTCTTTGAGGTTAAAAGGAGATGCTGCATGTGTAACCAACTTATTGATGTGCCTAAATTCAGTGAAATACAAACATAAAATAGTTTTCTTTTTCTCCATGTGCTGCTTTTATCAACTTCTAACTGTATTTTGGAGAGACCCCATTGGTTTGGGATCATTTGTAGGTATTAAAATTAAGATGTCCCATCTACTTCTCACCAGCTTAAAATCACAGTCTCACACTCTAATGCTAATCTCTTCCCCTGAAGTGTCATTAACAGTGCCTGACTTTTAAAATGGTCATTCTTCCTCCCCTGTTCCAAATAACATATGACTGAGTTCCACTGTTTTTGCCTCTCCCGTTGCGGAGCACAGGCTCCGGATGCGCAGGCTCAGTGGCCATCGCTCAAGGGCCCAGCCGCTCCGCGGCATGTGGGATCTTCCCGGACCGGGGCATGAACCCATGTACCCTGCATCGGCAGGCAGACTCTCAACTACTGTGCCACCAGGGAAGCCCAAGTTCCACTGTTTTTAATGTTAAACAAAGTTATGTTGGACTCTGGTTTGGAAGTTCTGCACATGTGTTCTAATTTGAGGTTCTAGTTTTTGCAAATAAATACTTTAAAAAAAAAATAACTTGTTTTCCGCCTTACCTTGGGGAAGGAGAGGGTAAGTCAGGAGCAAGCAAACTTCAGGAAAAACAAAAGTTTGATTCCAAACATGTATGTACATGGTTTGTGTTAGAAAAACTGCTTTAAACATCCTGGATTATTTTTACTGCAGAACTGAGCTCCATCTAGACCACTTCAGTGTTGGTTATTTTACTTCAGCTCATCCTAACATCTGTATTATTAATTCCATTGACCTGAGGATGAAACTCAGCCATGCATCCTCTAGTCAACTGCTCCATGGGAGCAAGCCGAGGAATCCTAGGGGAAGAGGATTAAGCTGACTTGCCCTGATGAGACAAAATCAGTGCATGCACCTTGCATAACCCTCTATAAAATATTTCACATGTATTAGAATTTTACCATCCGGCATATGTATCATCTACTTCCATTTTACAGATGGGAAAACACTGTAATGTGGCTTGGCCACTAAATACTATGGGTAGAAAACAGAAAATTAGAATTAGCATTATTGTCTCCTTTTAGCAGAAAAGGAAATGGAGACACAGAAACTTTGTAGAAGTAAGTCAGACAGAGAAAGACAAATATCATATATCACTTAAATGTGGAATCTTAAGAAGTGATACAAATGAACTTATTTACAAAACAGAAACAGACTCACAGACTTAGGAAACAAACTTATGGTTACCAAAGGGGAAAAGTAGGGAGAGGGTGATAAATTAGGAGTTTGGATTAGCACATACACACTACTGTATATAAAACAGATAATCAACAAGGACCTACTATATAGCATAGGGAATTCTACTCAGTATTCTGTAATAACCTAAATGGGAAAAGGATTTGAAAAAGGATGGATATATGTATATGTATAATTGTATCACTTTGCTGTACAACTGAAACTGAGACAACAAACTGGAAATCAACTATATTTCAATATAAAATTAAAAAGTTTTTAAAGAATAGTAATAAGTAAATTAAAAAATTTAAATTAAAAAAAAGAAATTTTGTAAAGCCAAGTCTCCTGCAATTTAATGAGACTAGTGGCACCATCATCTGAATCTCCATTCTTCCACGGGCATAATTTTGCCAACACATCATACTGAGAGGTCTGCACCCCTGGGGTTACTGTTCTTAGCTCTCAACCCGTGTGGACCAGGAATCCTGGAGAACGTTTCCAGTTAGAACCTTCCTGGGACCCTAATCAGTTCCTCAGCAGGAAAGAGGTTCTCTTGAAGCTTGGCACTGTGGGACCCACTGCTGACAACCCAGAGCTGGCAATTCAAATGAAGTTTTAAGGCAGAAATTGCCACAGGAGGGACTCCCTTGCCTGTCCAGGGACAGAGCCTGGGATGTCTTCTCAAGACAGCCCCAGGAAAGTGACATTTGCACTCCTGTGGACCCACCTGTGAAGCATCCCCAAGGCTGAGAGGAAGGATTTCCTTTGAAAGTAATCACCATCGGGGCCGCCCAGAGAGACAAGGCAGGTAAGTCGCTAAATGTCTGTATCTGGTCTTTGAGAAGATCCACAATTCTGGGAGTCCTATTGTGCCTTCTGCCTTGAGGAGTGGCGGGTCACCAGTGCCAGGAAAGACCTGAGACTTACCCCTGCCTTCCTAGTCTGTTATAATAACCTCCAGAACCCCCCGATAATAATTAATACCAAGCTTTTAAAAAATGTATTTTTCTTGCATATGGAAGCAATAACTGTCAACTTCCATCACAATTTAAATGCTGAAACTTAACTCTACCTTTAACCACATTCTATTCTTTCTCATTGGGGGAGTGTTGTTCACCTGCTTCTGCCCGCGGCTCTTTACAGCTTTGCTGGGATGGAGGTGGGGGTTTCTCTGGCCCATCTCAGATGCTTCTGTCCACTTCAGGAGCAAAGTCACCTTCACAATAATACCTAATCGTAAACCAAAGAGAAGTTCAGAGACAATCACATTGGACTGTTGATTTCAGCCAGTTTTCATTGTGAAGAGTAACTCCAATTTCAGAGCTCAAATTTGCTGTCAAAGTTCTCCTGCGTTTTAATTTTGTGGCTCAAGTTATTCAAACAAAATACATTACTCAATATTATAGAGATAAAAAAATTATTTTTCCTATAGTCTTTGGCATGAAGTAACTGAGTTAATTATCTTTCTTGTGTATGTCACCAAGCACCTTTTCCCACAGTATGCCTGCCATCATATAATAGTAATAATTTCTTAAAACTTACTGTTAAAATGAAAACAAAAATTCTGTTTCCAGAATTAATGTCTCCAACAAAATTATAATTTTTTCTATTTTCTTCCATGATGGTGCTATACAAATAAGGAAAAGAAAAGAAATGTTTCACAAGAAAATGTTATGTAAAAAAATTCATAAAACTTAATTCTTCAGATACTTAAATAAAAAATTAAGTAATATTCATCTAACTACAAAACAAGCTTTTCTGAACATTAATGATTAAGAATGTTTTATTGTATGTATATTTATATAACAGACTAATATTCCTATAGTTTTTTTATAATAAGTTGTACTAGAGATCAATTGTTAAGCAAATTCCAAATTCATTCATTCATTTATCCTACATATATTTTTGAAAATCGACCATATGCCAGTTACTGGTTCTAACTCTGGGGATACAGCTGAGCACAAAAAAATCCTCCCTCAGGAAGCTTACTCCACTGGAGGGTATTTCTAATATTTCCCTTTTCTTTTTTAATATCTAGCCCCTTTATTCCAGTTCAGAAGCCCCTCCAAAGCTGGCCTTTCAAGGGCTCTCCAGTGGGCTGCTCTGTTACAGAGCTCAAGAGGGCACACATGCTCGGATGCCAACCAAGGCCCTGTAGTTGTACAACACAGCAGTCCTACAAGTGGTATCAAACGTCGAAGGTCCCACCATCCTGCAGGACGTGTATGGAATAGGAGCTACCTAACTCCTGTGCCAGAATCTGGCACCCACCACCAATCTGGCTCCAGTGATCCTCACTTCCTGGTATCCAAACCCTTGGGTAGCTGGCTTTCACACCATGACCAATAGAATCTGGCAGAAATGATGTTGCATGGCTCCCAAGGCTAGAGCATAAAAGCACTGCAGCTTCTGCTGGATTTCTTGAAATGCTCCCTCTGGGAAGTCAGTGGCCATGATGTGAGAATGCCCAAGCAGCCCTGTGGAGAGGCCCACATGGAGAGGAACTAAGACCTCCCACTGACAGCCAGGACCAACTTGATGGCCATGAGCACCTTGAAAGTGGAACCTCAGCCCCAGTCCAACTTTCAGATGACTGCAGCCCACCTCTGACACCTAACTGTAACTTCATGAGAAACCCAAGTCAGAACCATGCAGCCAAGCTGCACCCAAATTCTCGGCTCTCACTGTCTTTGAAGGATAATAAATGATTTATTGCTGTGTTAAGCCACTGAGTTTGGGGGAGGTTTTTACAGAGCAATAGATGACTAAGACACAGGGTTTGTATCAGTCCCAGACACTACCATCCCCTCCCATGAAGTCTCTGTTGGAGTTATCTTCTTCCTAACTTCGGGAGATGCTCTCTTGTGTTAAGAAGTTGATATGATAAACTATTAGAGGTTACCGTGTAAAACATTGCAAATATATTAATAGAACATTTTTTCTGCTAAAACATGAGTATTTTTAAAGAATCTTTCAAGTTAACAAACATTAGTTGTTTACCTATATAAATCACTGGGCTGGACCTTCTGTGGGGTGCACAGGTGAACGGAAAAGGGGCTTTTTCTTTAAGCACCTTATAAAGTAACAAGAGAGATAAAATGCTATATGCAGCCCTCACGTCAGGCAACTAGCATTTGAGTTGGGAGTAGAGAAAGGAAGAAAATTGCAAAAGAACCCAACTGTGTGCACTAAGGTCCATGACTGATGGTGCTATTGGGTAGGTGGTCTTTTGCAATCCTATAATAACAATAATAATGAGTACTCATTTGTGGAGAGTTTGTCATATGCCAAACACTTATATATGACGCAATTTAATCTTCATAGCACAATCTGTCCTCCTTTTGACAGATGAAGAAACAAAGTTTCTAAAAGACCAAGCAACTTTCCCAAGATCACCATGAAAGGAAACAGCGGATTCAGGTTCTGAACTTATATCTCTGTGATGTTGAATCCAATACTGTCCCCATGGCACCACAATGAAAAGAAGCAAATTTCCAAAGGATTCAGAACATACACAGGCATGATCCCTGCATCTTCCAGGACCACTTATATCTCCACTCTTCCTTCCAGAAACTGCCATTAGGATGTGTTGACAGCTTGGTTTTGATTTTAAAGGAGCCAGTGTGTCTTTAGACAAATCAGTTCCAGGAGCAGAGTTTTGGAAAAATGCTGTGGTAACATAATGGCATCTAAAAATTTCCAAGGGAGAGAGAAGATGTCAGAGGAGGTACAGGGGCTTTTGGTGAAAACACATTTTCCTGATGGCTCATGCCTAACCCCTGTCTTCTCTTTGACTGACTGAGTCAATCCTGGGCAAATTCAAGCACCACATATATTTTTAACCAGCACCATCTACTTTTTAACACTTAGCTTTAGATTTCAACAATTTAACCCAAGTCTTTGGGAGAAAAATGAGTAGATCTGTTTTCTTTATCTATCCCCTACTTCATTTAGTACTATTTGAATTATAGTTTATATACAATAAAATACCCAGCTCTTACATGGACAACTCAATGGCATTTACATATGATCCATCTATATGTCCACCACCATGACCAGCACATGGAATGCACCCACCACCACAGAAAGCCCCCTCATGGGTCCAGTCAATATCACCACCCCCACCCCAGTGGTCACCACTGTTCTGATTCTGTCCCCACTTACTGTTTTAATTGTGGCTCAAATTCATATTCAGGGATTGATACAGCATGTACTTTGGGGTCATGTACTCTTTTGTTTCTTGTTTTTGAGTTTCATTCATGTTGTTACATGCATCAGCAGTTTCTTTTTTATGACTGAGTACTATTCCATTGTGCTAAAAGCTACTTTATGTGAAATAGTACTGGGAAATGATCTAGCTCGACTTGGTCAATATCTGAGTTCATTATATTATTTGTATTGGGTTGGCCAACAAGTTCTTTCGGGTTTTTCCGTAAGATTGAACTTTTTGGCCAACCCAATATCATCTTACACATTTACATAACTCAGCCCAAACATATAAGAAACATAATTTTCTTTATTATCTATAACTGTTCTCATCTGGCCCTCTTGTTCCTGCTTTCACTGATGGCAGAAGAAAAACATACATATGACAATGAAAAATAATTCAGTATCTTCAGGCTTAAAATAGAGTGTGCTGGTCTAAATGGCTTTGGGGTGAATATTAATTCAACTCCAATTCCAAATCCCAGGGAGGGCTTCTCAGAGTTGCAGCTGGATGGAGGGGAGGCGTTCCTATCCTCGGGATAGCAGGAGGTTTCAGACAAGATCCACCCTCCAGGTTTTGCTGGTGTGCTGCCCAGAGAGAGCCGTGTCCCTCTTGGTCTCTTGGGAACCATGATACTACCTACTGTCACGCTCAGTGATCCTGCAGAGCTCCCAGCAGGGGGTCCTTGCACTCAACCTCAGTTGAGGGAGTCCCTCCCCATCTCAACTTCAGGCCTCTCCACTCAATTTATTTTATTGCCCCCTCTGTAACCCCCTGTGTCCCTGGAACTCTCAGCTGCCTTTGCTGCACCAAACTGAAGGGTGAGGGGCTCTGCGGGGTTTCCTTCTGGCCCAGCCACTTAGTCCCATTCCTGGACATTTCTAAAATAGCACCCAGGCGGCCCCAGGCTCAGCATCACCTTGAGTACAAGTCTCCCCTATGAGGCTTGGCATTCTCCTGTGAACCATCTGAGAAGCTATGACTAAGTCCCACACCAGGCATCCTCCAGCATTTCTGGGTGTTCCCACTGCCCCCTGCCCACCCCTGTGCCAGGGCTGCACCCTAGGGAGGGAGTCAAATCACCCCTGTCTGACCTCTTTGCCCTGCTCCCCCACATCTCCCTCTCCTGTGGGATGGAGTCTCTCCCTAAGTCCTATGGTCCAGCCTTCAAACACTACAGTTTACAGAAGTGCTCCCAACTTGGGCTGCTCATGGGTGAGACAGCCTGGGACCTGGGAGCCTTTGCTGCAATGCTTGCACCTCACAAACGTCTCTTCGAGCAACAAAATACAAAGAATCTGTAAGAGACTAGAAATAACTGCGTGCATGTGAAGTTGGGGTAAATTATGGACAACAAGATACAAAAAGACCCAAAAAACCAAACTGCCACTTCTGAAGAGCCGGGAGCAAAAGCAAGGTACTCTGAATGCCCCCTGCACACAACACCTCCAGGGGGTGGGCAAACCACCCAAGTCATGCCTCCGGCCCAACCCCTGGACACACCCCTACCCTCACCCCATATAAGGAACAAGCTCACCCCCTCTTGGGGAACGAGCAAGGGAACCTGTTACTTGTTTTCACTCCCCCCTGGGGCAGCAGGGGCCCCAATAAAGCTTTGCCTGAATTTCTTGTCTGGCCTGTAATCAATTTCTTTTGATTAAGGAGGCCAAGAACCCTGATCAGTATCAGAATCACCTGGGAAACATTGCCGTCATCTGAAATTTTTCCAACCAATGTAAGATTTCTGGTAAAATGAGAATGGAGAGATCATTTTTTAGCATGGGAAGTTTGAGCTGGGTTGAATTCCAGGGCAGTGAGAGAGGCCAGTGCGAAAGAACAACTTGCTGGGAGACAGAAAGTGTTGATTATTGAAGAGGACCAAGAAGGGCAGTCAGAAAGGTGAGGAAGGTTGGGATTAACATACACTCAATACTGTGTAATAACCTACATGGGAAAAGATTCTGGAAAAGAATAGATATATGTATACGTATAACTGATTCACTTTGCTGTGTAACTGCAACTAACACAATATTGTAAATGAACTATACTCCAATATAAAAAAAAAATTTTTTTAAGTAGGAAAACTAAAAACAAAAGGAAAGAAAAAGGAAAAGTGAGAAAGGTGGAGGAAAAAAAGTGTGGGCTCCCTGACAAAACAGGCTGGGCCAGCTGCCCTCTGAACACCCTGGGATTAGATAAGAGGAAAATTTCCCTGCTGTGGGATGACAGGGGTGGTCTTTTACAACTCTGTAATTTCTTCTTTTGGAGACTTTTCTTGTTTGAACCAGAATTTACTACAAGTATTATGACATAATGTATCTATAATTTCAGAAAGGCAAAAGGGACCGGAGTTTTCATTGAATTTTCAGAAAATGGAGCAAGGTAAGAGATAAATATTCAACATAAAAGTTTAGACTGGGTAGGTCAGAAGATAAAGATGCTACACATGCCTCTATCACTAAGAGAGGAAGGGCAAAGAGACTTTTCATCTGCAGGGTTCCTTCAGGAGAAAAAATGTCCTAAAGCAGAGAAAGAGTCAAAGAAGAGATTCTGAAGACAAATTAAAAGGACTATTTCTAATCCTTGGCTAGGGCACTAAAAAAAATAAATAAATAAGCATAGACAATAACCCACTACTTTGACTTGCGTTATGCGGGCCTCTCACTGTTGTGGCCTCTCCCATTTGCGGAGCACAGGCTCCGGACGCGCAGGCTCAGCGGCCATGGCTCACGGGCCCAGCCGCTCCGCGGCATGTGGGATCTTCCCGAAACGGGGCACGAACCCGCGTCTCCTGCAACGGCAGGCGGACTCTCAAGCACTGCGCCACCAGGGAAGCCCAAGACAGGAGCTTTCTTGTTGAGAACCTTCATGGTAAACACCCAGAGAAATTTAAACGAATTGAGGTAAGAAAAGGAACTATGGTTCCTTTAATTTCATGCTTTTTGAAGACAGAGCTTGGTAATACATGAAGACCAACCCCCCGCCCCCCACCCCAAAGTTAACCACATAGACTGAGGAGCTGAGTCATCATAAATCAAAATAACCTTCAGAAAATAAACTCAGTGCACAAAGCCATAATTATCTCAAGTTGCATTCTTGCCAGCAAGTGGTTTTTGACCAAGGACATTGGAGCTGCTAAGGGCTATCACCAAAGTGGTGAAAGATATTCCTACATGATTAAATTTTTTTAAGTCATCCATCAGAGATAAAATAATTGAACATTTCAGGACACTGCTTTTTAACTTTCATTCTTAGAAATGTGGGGAGGGAGAGCTGAGCGATAATTTAGAGAAGATGTAAAATTAATATGCCCATCTTCTGAATTAACCAGTCACAATGATTGGCTGGTTCTTCTTTTACATTACTGTTTATACTTCTATTTAGCTTGTATTTCTTTTTTTTTTTTTTCATTTTAATCAAGAAGAATTTCATTGTTAAAAGAAAACAAACAACCCAGAAAACCACTCAAGTTGGCACTAACAGGAGTTTTAACCATAAGGAATCTGGCATCTTCTGGAATCCAAGGACAGAAGCATAACTGGCCTGTGGGGGCCATGAGGAACCAAGCAGAATTCTCTCTCCATCTCTCAGAGGCCGACTTGGACTCTTTCCTCAGATCCCCTCTCCGTTCTCTTCTCCCTTTTGTTCTGCTGTGTAGATAATACACTTTCTTTACTAATTAGCCACTGGCCCCAAAACTCTGCTCAAAATGGCAGTTTCCGGGCTTCCCTGGTGGCGCAGTGGTTGAGAGTCCGCCTGCCGATGCAGGGCACACGGGTTCGTGCCCCAGTCCAGGAAGATCCCACATGCCGTGGAGCGGCTGGGCCCGTGAGCCATGGCCGCTGAGCCTGTGCGTCCGGAGCCTGTGCTCCGCAACGGGAGAGGCCACAACAGTGAGAGGCCCGCGTACCGCAAAAAAAAAAAAAAAAGGCAGTTTCCCATCTGAGAGCACATCGGCATGTAAGCTTTGCCAAATTCAGAACTTGGTCCCAATTCAAAATCATCAGGAAAAGGAATCAAACTGTCCAGCTAGGGTCCAGGACACACTTCTGATCCACTCCAAACTGGGGGGCAAGGAACAGCGTGCCCAGTGTTCCATGGCCCACCACCGACATAGCAGGGATAAGACTGCCTGAGAAGGAGACGCGGGCTGGTGGAAGGGCCCTGAGAAGGGGCAGAAACGGTGGTGGAGAAAGGGCTATCAGCCTCTCAGAGCACTTATCTGGCAGAACACTAGCTGGCCGTGGAGCAGTGGCCATAGCTTTTTAAATAAGTACTTCTTTTTATCCCTCACAATGCGCTACATGTTGCCTCTCACAAAATAGGCACGAGCAATGTGTACTGAATGTACAAACAGAAGGCAAGCTAAATACATTTCAGGGAAATATTACCCAACCAGAACACTGCTGACGTTTCACTTTAGTTTGTTTTCTGGACCTTCCTCAAAGGGCTTTAAGGTTTCACTGCCCTCCTCCAGATGACTCAATTCGCAATCTAGAAGAAGGGGTTGTAAACATGGCTGTGTATAGACCAGAATTGTATTCCAACAGTCCCCACCAGCTGGGTTTACTTTCTACAAGTCCCAAACCTGGGGCTTTGGACCAGAGAGGCCAGCATGGGACCAGGTGGGGGGAAGGAGGGGACGTTCCGGTTGAGTCCTCACATCTGGGGTGCCCAGCCAGCCAGCCAGCCCAGGTCCCCGTTTCTGTCTTGGATAAGAGAGGCACTTGCCTGATGCTATATTAGCTCATTAATAAATTTTTAAACTTTGGAAATGTAATTTTCTACAGTCAGAAACAGCCTCACAGACAGAAAACAGGGGAAGGGAGAGAGGGATAAATTAGGAGATTGGGTTTAACATATACATACTACTCTATATAAAATAGATAACTAATAAGGACCTCTTGTATAGCACAGGGAACTCTACTCAATACTCTGTAATAAACTATATGGGAAAATATTCTGAAAAAGAATATATATATATATAACTAAATCCCTGTGTTGTACACCTGAAACTAACACAACATTGTAAATCAACCATACTCCAATATAAAATAAAAAAATTTTTAAAAAGAATGACACAGTCTGAGATTGGTCATGAAACATATGTTACACAATCTTTGATAATAAATAGACTGCATCAAAACAGAACACATAAAAAAAATAATTTTCTGTAGTTCAACTTTAAATGGTTAGGGTGCTGAAGTCTGTCACTGGAACAGATGACAACAAATATTTATCTAATACCCACCCTGCGCCCAGCCATGTGCCACCTGTTAGAGACACAGCTGTGACAGCACAGGAGTGAAGCTGACATCCTAGCAGGAGCCATAGATTTTACACAAATAACCAGCCACCCAGTTCTATGTAAAGAGCCAATGTGCTATGCAACTTTGGCAGCTCTGTTAAATTCCCATGGGGCTTTTATTGTACTCCTGGAGGCCACTGCAAAAGAAAGTGAATATATTCACTTTCACAAATATTTCTGTAGCAGAGTGACTGATGCTGAGATACAGGAAAAACTATTGTGAAAAGAGGGTGGGAGAAATTCACATTATTTTTTCCCTTCCTCTTGTCTCTTGCAGCCTCTCCTAAGGGCCAGCCCGGTCACTTGTAACTGCATAACCCACAGGAGGATAAAACTGAGAAAATCTCATCTTTCTGGACAGAATAACCAGTCAGTGAGGAGCTGGGGACACAAGGATGTGGCTGAAATCTGAGGGAGGGACCCTCTCATTCTGTACATGAGCCGACACAACTCCTTTGATTCGGGATGGAGAAAAACAAGATACTTGCCCTAGATAGTTAAGATACATATCTAAGGAATAATTTCAATGAGCCCAGACTCTTGCATCTTCCCATACATAGAAAGGCACTAAAATCATTAACTTGAGATATCTTGGGGGTTTTTTGTGATTAGCAGTAATCTTTGATGTTTGACTATATGGGGTTTTTTTTCCAGCAAAAATCCCTATATATCTTGGGTCCTCCCTTACCTCTTTGGACCAACCCCTCACAGATATCCAAGAGGCTGTATCCCGGGCTATAGTCCTCAGTAAGGTCCCCAAATAAAACATAATTCTCAACTTTGAGGTTGTGCATTTTTTTTCAGTCCACGTCCTGAACTCCAGCTATATCCCTGACCTGGCTGAGGATGGGTTTTTCATTTCCTGAGATTCTTTATTTTGCCTAAGAGAGCTCTAATTGGATTTCTGTCGTGGAGTAGTAACAATTTAATACATTCAGGCACAGTACCAGTGCCTGAGGACACAACAGTGACCAAATTACAGTCCTGTCCTCAAGGAACTTAAAGAATAAGGTGAAGAGAGGTAAAGAAATGTAGTTGATTTTAGAACTGTGTTAGCTCTGTGAAGATAGTGATCACAGTGTGCTAATAGCCCACAGGAGAGACACCCAGATGGGCTTTGCAGAAGGGATGCTAATTGTGGGAGCTGACGGACAATTAGGGGCCAGACCAGAGAATCTCAGCCTCAGCACCATTGACATTTGGGGCCTGATAATTCTGTGTTGTGAGGCTGTCTTGTGACTTGTAGTGTTGTCCAACACAAGTTCATGTGCCCAACACACAGTGAGCAGAGAAGGTTTGTTGCAGGGCCCATCAAGGATAATGGGGCAACTCATGCTCTAAGGACCCGAACTCCCCCATGGTTGTTTTTTTTTAATATAAATTTATTTATTTTATTTATTTTTATTTTTGACTGTGTTGGGTCTTCGTTGCTGCACGCAGGCTTTCTCTAGTTGCAGCGAGTGGGGGCTACTCTTCGTTACCGTGCGCGGGCTTCTCATTGCGGTGGCTTCCCTTGTTGCAGAGCATGGGCTCTAGGCGTTCAGGCTTCAGTAGTTGCTGCACGCGGACTCAGCAGTTGAGGCACACAGGCTTAGTTGCTCCACGGCATGTGGTATCTTCCTGGACCAGAGCTCAAACCCGTGTCCCCTGAATTGGCAGGAGGATTCTTAACCACTGAGCCACCAGGGAAGCCCCGCCCCAATGGGTTTTACATAAACATTTTTAAAGGCCGGGTGAGGGAGGGGAGTCACAGGGTGTGTGATCAGCTCATGCACAATTCTCTGATTGGTTGATGGTGAGGTCACAGGGCCGTGTCACAGGAGTTAACATCATCAATCCTCAAGCTCCAGTAGGTCTGGGGGCTATGTGCTCATGATCATCAAGTAGTTAGCTTCCATCTGGTGGGGGTTTTAGCCTCTGTAGAGCAACTCAGGAAATATGCATCCCATACTAGGTAATTCAGGGAGGAACTAAAGATTCTGTGACTGTTATATGACTGACTTACTGTTTAAATTCTTACCAGTTCTCCTGGCCCAACAGCTAATTTGTCACTACCTGTTCACATCCTTTCAATCATTAATTCTTGAGCAGTCTTTTGTGACTCAGAGGAAGCCTGGGAGACTACAGCTTTTCTAAAAACCAGAGGCAGTCAGAGGACATGGGGAGAGCAGTCTATCCTGGGAAGGCTCCATAGGGTCCTGCTTGGTTACAGTAGGATAGTCAGCAGCCTCCCTGTTTTCCACCCACTAGATGCCAATAGCACCACCGGCACCACCACCAGATGTGAAAGTCAAAATTTTCCATAGACACTACCGAATGTCCCCCAGGGTATAAAAAGATATCACTTCTACACAATGTCTTCACAATAACGAGAAAGGGCTGAGCTGTATGGAGTGTGGCCCACTTAAAACAATGACTGCCCTGTGGAGTAACGACGTGATTTCTTCATAAAAGGTATCTTCTGAGGCCAAATGTTGACAGCTTGCTAGCAGCTTACATTCCTCAAGCAGTGCCTTGGAGCCACCTCAGAAAATTTGTTGACACATTCTTGTTTCAATAGGATGGTTTCCTTAGCCACCAAGTCCTGCTATGAACCACTTTTTTTTTTCCTTTTTAAAAAATTTTATTGAAGTATAGTTGGTTTTTAATGTTGTGTTCATTTCTGCTGTGCAGCAAAGTGATTCATTTATATGTGTATGTATATATATATATTCTTTTTCATATTCTTTTCCATTATGATTTATCACAGGATATTGAATATAGTTCCCTGTGTTATACAGTAGGACCTTGTTGTTTATCCATTCTATACATAATAACTTGCATCTGCTAATCCCAAACTCCCACTCCATCCCTCCCCCAGCCTCCTTCCCCCTTGGCAACCAGGTCTGCTCTCTGTGTCTGTGAGTCTGTTTCTGTTTCACAGATGTGTTCATTTGTGTCATATTTTAGATTCCACGTAAGAGTGATATCATATGGTATTTGTCTTTCTCTGTCTGACTTACTTCACTTAGTATGATAATCTCTAGGTCCATCCATGTTGCTGCAAATGGCATTATTTCATTCTTTTTATGGCTGAGTAGTATTCCATTGTATATATGTACCACATCTTCTTTATGCATTCATCTGCCATGGACATTTAGGTTTTCTACATGTCTTGGCTATTGTGAATAGTGCTGCTATGAATGTAGGGGTGCACATATCTTTTCAAATTATTGTCTGGATATATGACCAGGAGTGGGATTGCTGGATCATATGGCAACCCTATTTTTAGTTTTCTGAGGAACCTCCATACTGTTTTCCACAGTGGCTGTACCAATTTACATTCCCACCAACAGTGTAAGAGGGTTCCCTTTTCTCCACACCCTCTCCAGCATTTATTGTACGCTTCTGAAGAGGCGTTTGTATCTTTGCTGAAGATGATTAAAATTTCTCCAGGGAGCAGCCTTGCTGCCCATTTACAAATATAACGTCAACAGCCCAGTCTCATGATCCTGAAGCAGTCACTGCAGCTTCAATGATTTTGTTTCAGGATACTATGCAAAAATGTTATAGAACATCTCTTTATTTGCTTTTCGGAAATCACAATCAAAGGCCATTTACATTTTACCAGAGCTTTTGCAAATTCTGCAGTATCATGTGAAACTTTTTTCTGGGTTCTCTGAACACATCATTCATAATAAACATGTTTCTTTGAAAACAGGGTACCTGATGTCAGGTGACATGAACTGGTCCAACCATCCATTGGACCATTTTGTTTCTTCTAGTTACTTCAAGGCAACCATCCCTCTTATAGAGTCTGTTCTCTGTATTCTGGAATCTTCCTTCAGGGCTATAGCTTCACAGAATCATCTGTAAATCAGAGAAAACAATCCCTACCTCACAGGGTTATAATCAGGATTAAAGGGTACCACACCACACTTCACTGATTTGGAAAACCATGTTTCCCCCACATCTGAGCACCTCCAGAATGGGAATGCATCTCAATCTACAGCATCTTAGGTCACCATCAGAAAGGGAGCAGTCACAATCCTGATGTCATGGTCTGTCCACGCACAGACTTGCGGTTAACCCTCCTCGCATGACTGGCAACTTAACTTCCAGTCAAAAGACCATTGCAGAATTGTTCAAGGAAGGAGTGTGGGTCCTGGTTGTTGCCTGAAAACCTTCTGCTGACACTTAAGAAAACACCAAACCAAACCTAGCGGAAAAGGTGTCAGCACTGGGGAAGGAAATCCCAGGGGTCATAAGGAAGCAACTTGGAAGAAATGCTGTGTCACCTACATTCTCAAAGGTACAGAAGACTATAATGGTTAGAGAAGAAAGAACCTCGACAGCTCTTAGTGAGAAGTGATTCAATAAACTCTGAATGCAAAAAATCAAAGAAAACAAAACTTTTAGGATTCTTTAACCCATTGAATTTGCTTGTATTTTCCTTCTTAGATAAGCACAAGAGTGATATGTGATGAAGTAAACCAACGTTTAGTTAAGTCCAAAACAACTCTTTCTACATTTACACAACAAAAACTCTATGTGATAATAACGTGTTTAGTGATACTTTAATTGCACATTTTTTCCTTCCTTGGTGATACACAAAATGATGGTGTATGTCATCTTTGTTTTTGATTTGAGGGAATACAGTACAGAGGAGGCCACAAGAGTACCTCAGAATTTAGTTGGTTCTCAACAAAGTGTATACGTTGCTGTTAGGATTTTATGGTTGTCAAATCTGGTTGAATCAAGAGGCAACATTCGAAGATCATCTGTAAATTTATTATGTAAAAAATCCCCCAAATCAAGTGTGGGACAGATGATGCTAGATTTTAACTTACACATCAATGTCCTTTTAAAGTTATTGATTTCATTTGTGAATTTGAACCCTAGAATAATGATGACCCCAAAGTGTGATTTGAACCACATCCTTCCTTACCCTCTCCCAGGTTATCAGGTCTATGTGGTAGGGAGCCCAACAGCATTAGGAGGCAAGACAAGAGAATTAGAAAGCAAAACAGCTCTAACCCACTGGCTTACATGCCCATAACTCAGCCTGGCATGTCATTAAGATTCTAGCACTTTTGATATCGTCTCACTGAAATTTAAAGGAATTTGGAAGAAAGGAACAACATAAGAGTATGAAATTCTCCCAAACATGGCCCCATGTCAGGAAAAATACTCAAAGAATATAATTTAAAGAAGAAAAGAAAATATCTAATGTCTCCAAATATTCTGGGAAAAGAGGTGACATTTATTAATAATATTTTAAATTGCACACCTGTTATGGCCAATGGAAAACACCTGTTATGGCCAAATGGAAATATGTGTGGAACCTCTATTTTATACAAACAATGAAATATGGAGTATTTTCCCTTATGAATGTCAGAAGAATTCTATTTAACAGATGTTTACCTAAAGCAAACCACATTTTATAGTCTTTCAATATTAAGTTTCTACCTATAATATACTAAATAATTTTTATTACAACTTTCATAGAATTTAATAAGAAGTTTAATTGATTATCAATTCCAAAGTATAATTTTCTGCCAAAAGTTATTATAGAATGTACCAGCTCATTCCATATCAAAATTACTCTGTAGAAGAATTTCCCTGATAATAGTTTCTGAAAGCTGGTTCAAATAGCCAGAGCCAGGTCTGTGTTATGGAGATGATCAACCGCCAGAGGGCAGCAAAGAGCCTCATAATACTTCTCTCGGTTCACCAACTGAGCTCACGGAATCAGGGTGTTTGTTTTTTCTGTTTATGTCTTGTAAGCCTTTTATTATATTAATTAATAAAGTTATGTTTTTAAACCCTGAAAGTATGATGTATTACAGCATGTGTCATTGATTTTTCTAAAAGCTATGTCTGAGCACATCCTCAAATTTTTCTTTCTGAGTCATGTCCCATTTTTCCATACTGCTTGGAATGGACGTGTTAATGTAGGATGGAAGATAAAGTCTCCAAGTCCTAATGAAGCAGCCTATTAAATTAAACCGGGTGATTTGGGCAGAGGGATCCTTTCTAAGATCTACGTTCCATTATGTGAGTCTGAGAAGCAAGACAAAGAACTGCCGACGCCTCTGAAGTCCCATCTGAGTCCCACGTCAAGGGAAACGGAACTCTTCCTTAATCTAATCTGTGGTTTTCTCTGAGTATAACATCACTGCAAACTGACCAACAAAAAACTAGAGAGATGTGATGTGCCCAGAACACCACTGAATAATAATTTTATTTTTGCTGCAAATAAATCCTCACAAATAAAAGAATGTCTATCAATTATCCTTAAAAGAATGACAGGAAGGGGTATTGCAGCTCTGATTTTTTGATAGGATTCTAGGTCATCCTCCTGGAATTGGAGGTCCTCACAGACACCAGTGACGGGCACAGAGGGCAGGAAGGGGGGAGAATGCTTCCTGCATCAGGCCCAGCATCCTTCCCGGTCACACAGGAAGATGCCTGGACTACTTTGGTGTCACAACAGTGGGATTCAAACCACAATGTAAGGGAGAACAGAGGCTGTAACTTTAGGAATGTGCCTGGACTACTTTGGTGTCACAACAGTGAGATTCAAACCACAATGTAAGGGAGAACAGAGGCTGTACCTTTAGGGATGTGCCTGAGATTATTGCAAACCTGATGAAAGACGTGAAAAAGCCTCTTTTATTAAATTAAAAAAGAAATCCCTGACACAGTAAGTGCTCTGAACCTGAACACTAACCTAAGTGACCTGGCAGCCAGAGTTCACAGAAACAAAATTAAATCACAGGAGACAGGACCAGGAAACGGGACAGGTGAAACTGTCTTGGCAAAAAGTTGGCTGCACGAATATAAAAGGCATTGAAAAGGTTTAAAATTAAAATGGTGTGTGTCTTCAGGGAGATCAGCTCGGTGCTGTGTGACCACCCAGAGGGGTGGGATAGGGAGGGTGGGAGGGAGATGCAAGAGGGAGGGGATATGGGAATATATGTATACATATAGCTGATTCTCTTTGTTATACAGCAGGAACTAACACAACATTGTAAAGCAATTATATTCCAATAAAGTTGTTAGAATTATTTATTTATTTATTTATTTAATCTTAAAAATGGTGTGGGTTGAAGAGAACAAATACCCATGGTACATTTTCAGGGCACCATTCCTTGGAAATAAATGGAAATATATTTGAATAACAAAAAAATATTTCTATAGGCCTTGGGTAGATAGAATGCTGGAATTTTTTTTAAACCTTTTTTTAAATTTAGTTTTGGCTGTGCTGGGTCTTCGTTGCTGCACGTGAGCTTTCTCTAGCTGCCGCGAGCGGGAGCTACTCTTCATTGCGGTGTGCCAACTTCTCCTTGCAGTGGCTTCTCTTGTTGCGGAGCACAGGCTTTAGGTGCAAGGGTTTCAGTAGTTGTGGCATGGGGGCTCAGTAGTTGTGGCTCACGGGCTCTAGAGCGCAGGCTCAGTAGTTGTGGTGCACAGGCTTAGTTGCTCCGTGGCATGTGGGATCTCCCCGGACCAGGGCTCGAACCCGTGTCCCCTGCATTGACAGGTGGATTCTTAACCACTGCACCCCCAGGGAAGTCCCTAATCCTGGAATTATTAGCAGCAACTCCCATCTTCTTCTTTTCATATTTATTTAATTTTTACATCCAACACGATTGAATTTAAACATTAGCCAGATAAAGGATACAAGACAGAACGTCAGAAACCTGTAGTTTTCATTCGCTTGTCATGTGATTGGAACAAGGAGTTTAACTCTGCTACCTCTCAATTTCCTACAGTGTAAACGAAAAGAGATTAAACTACGACCTTCAGAAGCACAGCCGGGGGCTTGTCCATCTCTGGTGTTTCTTCTAGTTTGTGCTCTGTCTCATACACGAATAACCAGGGTGTTTATTAATCATAATTTTGTTTTCAGGTTACACAATTATTTGCTTAACTTTACTTTTAACATGATAAACATGTTAAACTGTGTTTTAACATGACAAACACTATTTGAAAACAAGTCGAAAGTTGGAAACAAGCTAAATGCTAGACAATAGGAAATTCTTTTCCCTTATTCTAATACATTCAGTGGACGACCAGGCATCCATTTGAAATGATGTAGATCTCCCAGTGCTTGGGGAATATGTTCATACAAGGCTGTTACAGGGAGTTGTTTATTTCATTCTTTTTTTTTTACATCTTTATTGGAGTATAATTGCTTTATAATGGTGTGTTAGTTTCTGCTTTATAACAAAGTGAATCAGTTATACGTGTACATATTCCTCCTGGAATTGGAGGTCCTCACAGACACCAGTGACGGGCACAGAGGGCAGGAAGGGGGGAGAATGCTTCCTGCATCAGGCCCAGCATCCTTCCCGGTCACACAGGAAGATGCCTGGACTACTTTGGTGTCACAACAGTGAGATTCAAACCACAATGTAAGGGAGAACAGAGGCTGTAACTTTAGGAATGTGCCTGGACTACTTTGGTGTCACAACAGTGAGATTCAAACCACAATGTAAGGGAGAACAGAGGCTGTACCTTTAGGGATGTGCCTGAGATTATTGCAAACCTGATGAAAGACGTGAAAAAGCCTCTTTTATTAAATTAAAAAAGAAATCCCTGACACAGTAAGTGCTCTGAACCTGAACACTAACCTAAGTGACCTGGCAGCCAGAGTTCACAGAAACAAAATTAAATCACAGGAGACAGGACCAGGAAACGGGACAGGTGAAACTGTCTTGGCAAAAAGTTGGCTGCACGAATATAAAAGGCATTGAAAAGGTTTAAAATTAAAATGGTGTGTGTCTTCAGGGAGATCAGCTCGGTGCTGTGTGACCACCCAGAGGGGTGGGATAGGGAGGGTGGGAGGGAGATGCAAGAGGGAGGGGATATGGGAATATATGTATACATATAGCTGATTCTCTTTGTTATACAGCAGGAACTAACACAACATTGTAAAGCAATTATATTCCAATAAAGTTGTTAGAATTATTTATTTATTTATTTATTTAATCTTAAAAATGGTGTGGGTTGAAGAGAACAAATACCCATGGTACATTTTCAGGGCACCATTCCTTGGAAATAAATGGAAATATATTTGAATAACAAAAAAATATTTCTATAGGCCTTGGGTAGATAGAATGCTGGAATTTTTTTTAAACCTTTTTTTAAATTTAGTTTTGGCTGTGCTGGGTCTTCGTTGCTGCACGTGAGCTTTCTCTAGCTGCCGCGAGCGGGAGCTACTCTTCATTGCGGTGTGCCAACTTCTCCTTGCAGTGGCTTCTCTTGTTGCGGAGCACAGGCTTTAGGTGCAAGGGTTTCAGTAGTTGTGGCATGGGGGCTCAGTAGTTGTGGCTCACGGGCTCTAGAGCGCAGGCTCAGTAGTTGTGGTGCACAGGCTTAGTTGCTCCGTGGCATGTGGGATCTCCCCGGACCAGGGCTCGAACCCGTGTCCCCTGCATTGACAGGTGGATTCTTAACCACTGCACCCCCAGGGAAGTCCCTAATCCTGGAATTATTAGCAGCAACTCCCATCTTCTTCTTTTCATATTTATTTAATTTTTACATCCAACACGATTGAATTTAAACATTAGCCAGATAAAGGATACAAGACAGAACGTCAGAAACCTGTAGTTTTCATTCGCTTGTCATGTGATTGGAACAAGGAGTTTAACTCTGCTACCTCTCAATTTCCTACAGTGTAAACGAAAAGAGATTAAACTACGACCTTCAGAAGCACAGCCGGGGGCTTGTCCATCTCTGGTGTTTCTTCTAGTTTGTGCTCTGTCTCATACACGAATAACCAGGGTGTTTATTAATCATAATTTTGTTTTCAGGTTACACAATTATTTGCTTAACTTTACTTTTAACATGATAAACATGTTAAACTGTGTTTTAACATGACAAACACTATTTGAAAACAAGTCGAAAGTTGGAAACAAGCTAAATGCTAGACAATAGGAAATTCTTTTCCCTTATTCTAATACATTCAGTGGACGACCAGGCATCCATTTGAAATGATGTAGATCTCCCAGTGCTTGGGGAATATGTTCATACAAGGCTGTTACAGGGAGAAAAAGAAGCTGCTTGGGGCGGGGGTGGGGGGCGGGGGTGGGGGATGTGCTTTGCCCCAACATAAACAACAGACCACTGATAACTTTTTGAAGCCTCTGAGAGTCCCAGCTCTACTGAAGCCCGAACCAGGAAGCAAAGCTGGAGGCCAGGGTTCATCCAGGAGGGCCCTGAGTGTTGTTTTCAAGCAGACGTAACCTTTTCATTTGGCTCCCTGGCCATTTGGCCTCCCATCAAGAACAGCCGCCTCCTGGTCACCAGGCGGATGTGAATCGGGTCTCCAGGTCAATGGCACACAATGAGCACTTTCCCCTGGAAACCCTCTCCCACCCCGCCCCCTGACCCATTCACCATCTCACACCACACAGAAGCACCCTCTGAACTCACCAGATGACCAGCCCAACTAGAAAGTTAAACATCTAAAGTGTGACGTTAGTCTTTTTCTTTTATTATTTCTATGTCAGTAATAACACCTGGAGGAAATTCACCAAAATGTTCATCATGGTCCTCTCTCCATGGGACTTTAAGTGCTTTAAATGTTCTTATTTTTGCTTAACTGTTTTCTAAATTTTCTACAATAAATAAGTACTGTTTTGTAATTTTAAATAAAATAATAAGTTATTTTGTTATTCTAACCAATCATTTAGAATTCTACATTTATTTACTTATTTTTATTTATTTATTTTCCACTGAAGAGTAGTTGACTTGAAATGTTGTGTTAGTTTCAGGTGTACAGCAAAGTGATTCAGTTATACATACATATATACATATATATACATTATATACATATATTCTTTTTCAGATTCTTTTCCCATATAGGTTATTACAAAATATTGAGTAGAGTTACCTGTGCTATATAGTAGGTCCTTGCTGATTATTTTCTATACAGTAGTGTGTATATGTTACTCCCAAATCCCTAATTTATCCCTCCTCCCCAGCTTTCCCCTTTGGTATAAATAGACCAACATAAGTAACAGATCTGTAAAGGACTGAATGGTTTAAAACATTGGGATTGTTACTAAATCTATTCAAAGTAGCAACGGCCTTGTGTTTAATGGTGGCCAGGTTTGGAGTCCACTCTATTGCAGCCCATGGGGGCCTTTCCTTGAAGGAACTGTTCTTCCTCCTATTCACCCCCCACGAGACACTTTTCTCTCCTTTCCATTGGGGGCCGGCCCGCCATTGCCGCTTTTAGACTTGATCTGCGTGGATCCACCCCTCAGTCCCAGCCCTTCCCTTGTGGTCATGCAAGACCCTGGATATCTGTATGTTTGGACAAAGATGCCAGATCAGTGCCTATCAGAAAGCACCTGCCCTGCATTGCCCTTGAGCCCTTAGGGCTTGTTACAGCTCTGCCTCTCTCCCTGTTCCTTTGAAACTTCTCTGCCCTGAATCTCTACCAGGGCCAGGCATGACCAAAGGCCAGAGGAGACTAGCCCTGGTGGTAACTTCTTGGAGAATTCTTTCATGAGATATGAATGGCGACCCCTGTTATGTGCAGCCCTGAGTGGAGGGACAGATTGTCTTCCCAAACTAATAAATGAATGTGTGCTTTGTGAGACCCTTGACCTTCTGGGGACCAGGCTGAGGTCTCTTTTTTCTAAGTCAGTATCCCAGAGAGCAGAAGCCTCAGGCCATATAGACATGATAGATATCATGTGATCACACACTCATCATCTATTTTAATGCTCACAGCCATGTGAGGTAGGTTTTTATACCTGCATTTTACTGACCTAGAAACCAAGGCTTGCAGCCGTTAAGACATTTGGCAGAAGTCACACCACTGGCAAATATGAGAGACTTAATATGTGTCTTTGTGGCTTTATACAAGGTGACTTCTGTTGTACCATAGTTCACTGTGAGAGATGTTTTGAGTTTGGTCACCTGTGCCATCACCAGTTGGTTGTGTATTTCAGGAGATTTGCTTCACATGGACATAAGTGGACCCTAAGAGGACCCAACCCAAGTCTGAGAGGTAGATGTCAGGCAATATTTCTCACCTGAGACATTTTGGGTGATGCAGTCCTTCCTTGGATGGGTCCGTCCTACATGTTCCGGGGTTGTTAGCATCCTTGATCCCTGTCTACTAAAATCTGATTGGGATAATCCAAAATGCACCCCTCCACATTTCCAAACACCCTGGGGGTGGCGGTGTGGGGCGGGGGGGGGCTATGCCCTCCCAGGATGAGAACTATAGCAGGAATCTGAGAATCTCTGATTTAAAAGCAATGCCCATATCCTAGTAGTTGACAAGTCAGAACAGTAATTAGATCAAAAGGAAGGTAATTACTGGCCAGTGCAGATCTTTTGAACTGTACTGACCTGGCCTAACTCGGAGCTTGTATTGAACATCTGAGTTGATGGCTGATGTAATCAACAAGCATTCCCTTGGTTGGCTGCCAAGATAAATGCATTATGAGCATAATGAGGCTGTATGATTTCATTAGATTGGGAAAAACAAACATCTATGTCTTTGACAATGTGCGCGTCTCTCCCAGTTGTCACTTGAGCTGGCAATGTTGAGTCTTTTAGTGTCCCAGACCCTCATTAAGGTGAAATTCTTTCTAATTGGCAAAGGGAACCATCGAGATGGTACTAATGAATCCTGGCAGAAGTAGCCGTGTCAGGTGCTGTAAATGAGAAAATCTAGGCAGTGACCTTTCAGAAAAGAGGCAGACAAGAATTAGAAGCCTCAATGATTCCTCCACCTCTATGGAAACAAGGAGTTTCTTTCACCAGCACACAATGCTTTTGCCCAGATACCATCTTCAAGGGCCATTTTCTCCTGGATGTTGTTTACGGATGAATGACTTTCCTGTTTGACCAGGAGAGGGGATTGTGTGCTACACCCTTTGGGGAGACCCCTCCCATAAATCCAACTTATCTCCGTCCATAGCAAACCATCTGCATCACAGGGTGGCAGGTTGAAAGGGCTTTGTGCTGCACTGCTTTCCCATCACAAGCCTTGCCCAGTTCTCAGACAGTTGAGCTGGGTGCCTCTCAGTTTCTCTTGGACGGCTTTGGGGCTACAATTTGCTTTTCCCTGAGTAAAGATTACACAGCAAAAGCAGCTCTGAACTTATTCTACCCAATTTGCTAGACATTATCTCTCTCTTTAAAGAGCCCAGAAAAAAAAGATTCAGAAATTCAAGCGGTCTGCTCTCTCATGCCCAGGGACACAATTGTTTAGCATAGCTATTATTGGGCACCTTTTCAGGCTTATACGAGAGGGACTATATAAGTTTCAAGAAAGTATTTGATTCCATTTTTGTTTCTGAGTCGCTGGCAAATTGAATACTCGAACAGCCCCATGGGGTTGTGTAAAATCCTTTTCCCCAAGAGAGGATGCCGAGGTGCTCGGGGCATCTCTCCAGAACCTTGTTCCTGGGAAACATTCCAGAAAACATTTTTTGAGGTTCTTAAAATAGATTCCGTTAGGGGCTCCCCTGGTGGCGCATCCGCTTGCCGATGCAGGGGACGCAGGCTCGTGCCCGGGTCCGGGAGGATCCCACATGCCGCGGAGCGGCTGGGCCTGTGAGCCATGGCTGCTGAGCCTACGCGTCCGGAGCCTGTGCTCCGCAGCGGGAGAGGCCACGGCAGTGAGAGGCCCGCGTATCGCAAAAAACAACAAGAATAACAAAAAGATTCTGTTACCTCCTTTAATCTCAGGAGTCAAATCTATCAGGAAAAACCAATAACAGCTCACCATAAAACTCTTTGTCCCCAAACTTCTCAAATCTCTTAATATTTTAAATAGCTATCCACAGTTGACAAAAATGACTCTCCAGGAATAAATCATCTTTTCTTCTGTATGTTCAGTTCCCCATATAAAATCCTAAATGATAGATTCCTTCCTGAGTTGAGAGCTAGGTTTTCTCTTTCTCTCTTGATGGATTATCAAGGAAGATCATGAGAACTGTATACCCCTTACCTGCTTCTTGATTCTAAGGTCAGCACTAAGTTTTATGCTCCAAACAATAGTTTAATATAAATAATTTTCTGGTATAAAACAACTCTTACGCTTTAACTTCTTTTTCTTGAATCTTTTTTTTCTCTTGTTTTAATGGCTTTGCTATTTTATTGCTTGAGAATTTTTTTAAATTTTTGTTGAAATATAGTTGATTTACAATGCTGTGTTAGTTTCAGGTGTACAGCAAAGTGATTCAGTTATACATATATATACAAATATATATATCCTTTTTTACATTCTCTTCCATTATAGGTTATTACAAGATATTGAGTATAGTTCCCTGTGCTATACAGTAGGTCCTTGTTGGTTATCTATTTTATATATAGTAGTGTGTATATTTTAATCCCAAACTCCCAATTTATCACTCCCCTCTCCTTCCCCTTTGGTAACCATAAGTTTGTTTTCTATGTCTGTGAGTTTATTTCTGTTTTGTAAATAAGTTCATTTGTGTCATACTTTAGATTCCACATATAAGTGATATCATATGGTATTTTCCTTTCTCTGTCTGGCTTACCTCACTTAGTATGATAATCTCTAAGTCCATCCACATTGCTGCAAATGGCATTATTTCATACTTCTTTATGGCTGAGTAATATTCCATTGTATATACCTACCACATCTTCTTTAATGTAAGCTGCCACCACTCTACTTTGGCTGTAGGTAGGACATAAATACAGTGTTTAGGACTTTCTAAGATATTCCTAATCTAAACTTTATCCCCAATAGTCTAGTTTGCTAATAAAGTCAAAGTTATAAGCCCATGAGTCCCAACGTGGCAGTAAAATGCTCTCATGGTCCTCATTTGTCAAAGCCTCACAGGTGGGAGGGGTGGTGAGCTGGGTTGCCATAGAGCAGTTTCATTGATCTGAGGATTGGACTCTGAACCTTTACATCATCTTAACAATCATTTCTTTCCCAGTCTGTTTTCACTTCCTCATAGCCCCCTCTCTCATACTAGGAAGACACCTCAGTATATGGGAGGATTTCAGGGTGCCCAGGAAAAATTCCAACTGCTCAAATAATAAAAACAAGAAAACAGGAAAGAAAGAAAAGCTTTCTTACTGCCTTTTTTTTTTTTTTTTTTTTTTTTTTTTTTTTTTTTTTTATATTTATTCTCAACTCTCCAGGAAACTCATGGAATTTTTTTAATCTAACAACATCATTGGTATTTTAGTTTCACTTATAAAATATTATATTGCTTTAATGAAAGTAAAAGTAACCCGCGTCTCCTGCATCGGCAGGCGGACTCTCAAGCACTGCGCCACCAGGGAAGCCCCTTACTGCCTTTTTTTGAAGACAAAAATGTCACAATTGGAAATGTATCCTTTGACTTAAAGGTTTGTCTCAATAGAAAAGTCAAGGGAAGGATGAATGCAAATGTGTCTCTAACCTTGTAGCATTTACTTTGTATGTTATTGAGTTTATTGGATTCCTTTTCTGAGATTACATTTGGAGAGAATGAAAGGGATTTTTTATAAAGGATGAAAGATAGGAAAACTGCAGTGGGAGGAAATGTAGAAATGCAAAAGGACTAAAAGGTAGGACAGTCTGACTCACAGATGAAACCCTGAGTACAGCCTAGCCTTCCACAGCTGAGACTGTGCAGGCTCATTTCTCCCATGACACCTCCCTCTGCAAATCGAGGAGACTTCTGGGCCTGTGCAGGGGGAGGCTTTTAGCTTTGAAGGCCAAGTCTTACAACAGGAAAATCTGACGTGTGTCTGGTTGAGATTATGTCAATGGCTCAGAAGCTGAGGCTCAGGAGTGAGCATGGGCTGCTCCCATTTGAAAAGAAATATGTTTTGTAAAATGCAGCAACATCCAAATGTAGAACCAAGCAGTGCCAGAAAAGCAACTAAACCAAGAGGAGGATGTCATGTATAGTAATATTTCTCTCTTCTCTTGCAAACAATACATCTTGGGAGCCCTGCCCCTCTATCAGGTTGCAAACAAAGGGAAAATTCTTTACTCCTGAGGCCATGGGGCAGGAGCAGTTAGGTTGATGGGAATTGGTTTGAACTCGAGACCAGCACCTCAGAAAGGGACAAACGCAGGTTTCTTACAGATGAGTGTTTCCACAGTGCCATGAGGGGAAAATTGTTTCATGGCAAGAAAAAGAGCACAGTGAATTTAGCAATTGAGGAAGCAATAGTTTGTAAGAGATTTCATTCCCACTGGGCCAATTTGTGTTTAGAAGGAGAACCAGTCAACCACGACGGACTAATGGCACTTCTAAGGTCTGGGGGTGTTTTTTGTACTGTTAAAAATGCACTTGTATACACTCTACCTTAATTTACTTAGCAAAAAAATATAATTTCTCAAAGATACACCTAGATTAGGAACTTAAAATTTCAAGATGTAAAGTCTCTGTGAGCTCCCAAATAAATACAAATTTTAACGGCACATCAGAAACATGTAATTTTAGTAGCTTTCCCTTTTTACTTCAGTCAATATTAAAATATTTAAAACTGATTGAAAATCCCGTTATTCCTTGATTATTCTGCACGTGTGGTATTTGGGAAATCACTTTCTAATGCTGGTTGTCCAGTCAACAGCCTCTTCCTTCCTTCTTGCTGGTATAACCCCAATTTCATCTGCTTGTTCATCCCCCATGTAATTCAGAGTGTAAACCCTGATTAGCCTAAACCCATAATGGTCATATTACTTCCCTGGTCAGTGATTCACTTAGGGGTAGGTACATGGCCTGGATCTGGCCAATGCGATGTGAGGGCAAGTCTTCCGGGGACTTCTGGAAAAATTTTCCACCCTCTCAAAAAACAGAAATAAGAGAAAACAGTCATATTCTTCCACAGGATAATTTTGTGCCTGGAAATGATGCTTTGAGACAGTGAGGGGAGATGCCCAACCCCTCCCAACACACTGAGGCCAGAGCAGAGAGGAAGACTCCAGGGCATGAAGCCAGGGAACCAGCCTGCTCTGAGGCATCTGCCTCTGGACCTCTTGTTATATGAGATAATAAATGTCCTCACTATGTAAGCCCATTTATCCAGTTCTCTACTACTTGGGAGTGAAATAATTCTTAACTGTGTATCATAATACCCATGAGCATTTGAGTACAATTGCTTTAGCTAAAACACTATTCAGTGAAATCAAGCATTTCAAATTTGTACTAATCTCAGTACTCTGATCAGGAACTGCTCAACCATCTCTCCTATGACTCAACAAGGTGAGGGTGGGCTGGTATGTGCAGAGTATTTGTATTTTCATACTTCATAAATGACTCTAAACATTAAGATCAATTATTTTAGAAGAAATTCACCCTTTACAATTATTCCCTTATTTGTTTAACTATAATTTATGATTCATGGACTAGATAAAAATCAAATTTGAAATCTCTGCATCTATAGACTTTAAAGCGACGTCCTGTAGGTATGTAGATTCATCACAAAGAGATAAAATGTCATTTTTACAGTGATTTTAGATGGATGATGAGATGCACATTGGTACAACTTTACTCATGGCAGTGGAAAAAGCTAAAGACTAAATGGTCTGATTTTTCTGTGGCTGAAAGGATTCTAGGTTAAGATGTGGAAGTGGACATGCAGGGCAGCAACCACTTTGTCACATGATTAAGAGTCCAAGTGGTCATACTTGGAACCAGATCCTCACTCCATACTCTCACTCCCATTAAAGTTCATTCACACCTCCCTTTGTTTCAGAATGATCTGCCTTCACCTGCCAGGGAAAGTTTGTTTATATTTCTTGGGAACAAAGCTTCAAGGTCTCTTCCTAACATTAATTCCCTAACAGCAAGTGTCACCTGGGGTATTTCCTGCTCCTATTCTCAACAGTGCTGAGGAAGACAAATTCTCAATGGTACCTGATTCTCATCCTCCACAATAGTCTTCAAATATGTGCTGGTTTACCATTCATTTCACTTACCTGTAACTATTTGGGTGGAAGTATGTCAACATCCTCTAGTACAAATCTTGTACATTCCTTGCTGTAGAATGGGCAGAACAGTATTTTCTTCCATCTTTGGAAACAAACCAGGTTGAGTGCAAATCGCTTAGAAGTCAATGCAAGCAAGCACTAATTATAAATCCAGAATATCTATTGAGCTGAACATCAAGAAACAGTTGCTTCAGTCATATTTATTAACTAGACACTTTGATTCAATTGAAACATTCATTTAAGTTAAAAAATTATTTTAATCATTGATGGCTTTGTAAAGAAGGGATAATCCATTAATAGAAGGATTATCTTCATTTTCTCATTGGATATGTAAGATCATAACATGAAAGCTTATTAAAATTTTCCAGTAAACACTATGAAGTATAGAGGGCTTTAAATATCTGATCTTGTTTGACACATTTGGTAAAAAGAAAAATCTTTTAAAACTCATGCTGTGGGGCTTCCCTGGTGGCGCAGTGCTTGAGAGTCCGCCTGCCGATGCAGGAGACGCGGGTTCGTGCCCCGTTTCGGGAGGATCCCACATGCCGCGGAGCGGCTGGGCCCGTGAGCCATGGCCGCTGAGCCTGCGCGTCCGGAGCCTGTGCTCCGCAAATGGGAGAGGCCACAACAGTGAGAGGCCCGCATAACGCAAGAAAAAAAAAAAAAAAAAAAACTCCTGCTGTGTCATATTCAGATATTAGATATCATTCTTCTCTACGAGGGCTCAGAATACCTCAACAGTGCATAAGTGGCCTTTAGAATAAGAAATTATCAGCTATTT
Organism: Lipotes vexillifer; assembly: GCF_000442215.2. Lineage (NCBI taxonomy): Eukaryota > Metazoa > Chordata > Mammalia > Artiodactyla > Lipotidae > Lipotes > Lipotes vexillifer. Next base: position 2,250,993 of record NW_006798913.1, on the reverse strand, counting down.
CATTCTATTGTACCCAAAGCTGTTTTTTTTAACACTAAATTAATTTTTTGTTTGTTTTTCCCCCACAGACTACCTGTGTTAAGATGTGGGTGAGAAAAACTACAAAAATATCAAGGAAGAATATAAGGAATGGAGAGAAACATTATGTTCCTGAAGAGGAAAATTTTCCAAAGGAAATTTGACAAAATTTATCAAAAGAAGCTCAACTGGCATAAACAGCCAAGCAAATTCCAAAACAATAGTAAAACAGAGGGAATACTTCTCCTCAGATATGAAAGCAAGTTATAAATTTATAAGAGTTCAACCACTGTGGTCATGGTATGAGAACAGATGTAAATCAATTCAAGACAGAAAAGAATATTCCACAAATGCAAGGACAATTCAAAGCCATCCTGACATCACACAGCAAAAGGAATTCCAGATGTAAGAGGGAGTTGAATGTAAAATTGTGTCTGTGGAAAAACTGGAAGAAAGTGGGTGAAAAGTACGCACTCTCAGGGCCCAGAGGTTTTCTGGGCATAAAAGCAGAAGAAAAGATAAAGGAAAAAAAAAACCAAACCCTATGTATGTGGCCGCATACAGTTGTAAATCTTCCTAATTAAAAATAAAAACACTGAACAAAATAAGAAGGCAAAAAACTGCAAAATATGTGTTAATATGTTAAACAGAGAGAGATCTTTCCAATCAATTAAGATGAATCCAAGCTCCCCCAATAGAAATATGGACAAAGATATGACTAGGTAGTTCAACAAAGAATTACATAAACGGCCATAAATACGAAAAAAATTTGCTCAACCTCAGTGATCTTCAAATACACAATTTAAACAACCACAACCTGAAACTATCACAACACTGTTAATCAACTATACTCCAATATAAAATAAAGTTAAAAATAAATAAAAATAATATACATTTATACAAAACCTAACTCTCAGAGTGCTTGTACAGCTGTTAAATGCAATCATCTCCACTCACTAAAGCTTGTCTCCTTTGAATTAATAACAAAGGAGATGCTCATGATATATTTTAATTGAAAAAGTATTTTACAAAACAATTTAGTTAAATGTCTGTAATTATTCACAAATCTATGCACAGAGAAAGCCTTGAAGTTTGCAGGTGTTATCTCCAGGCGGTGGGGGACAAGGCAATTTGAAATTTCTTTTTATGCTTTTCTGTATTTGCCTCATTAACCAATAAGAATGCACAACCTAAAAGTTGAGAATTACATTTTATTCAGAGGACTTTCTGAGGACCTCAAGCCCGGTAGGCGGCCTCTCCAATAGCTCTGAGGGACGGCTCCGAAGAGGTAGGATGAGCCAGAACATACAGGAGTTTTTGCAACAAAAATCAGGTAGTCGGAACATCAAAAGATGACTGTTAATGAAAGGAAACCAGACATCTCAAGTTAAGGAACTTAGCGCTTTTCTATATATGGGAAGACGCAAGAGTCTGGGCTCACTGAAATCATTCCTTTGGTATGTACCTCAGCTATCTGGGGCCAGTATCCTGTGCCTTCTCATCTTGAGTCCCCCCAGGTGCACCTTTGGGGAGGGGGCAGCTACAGTTTCTGATGGTTTGATGTCGGGCATCCTGTTTCCATCCTGATTTCCCTCTCAGGGCTCACTGTGGGGATGGCTATAATGTGATGGCTTGATGGCTGCAACATCCTTTGTTTACTGATACGGCAGGTGGCATGTTTCATTCACAGTCTTTTACTTTATTAATCAACAAACAGAAACAATAAATGCCCCTGTGGTCTGACCTCAGACTGTCTCGCCCACAACCCCTCTCCCATCAGTGGTCACTTGATGCTTCTGCTTCGGGGCTGCCTGATTCAGCCCCAGGTCTGGAATAAAAGCCTCTGTCCCCACCTTCCTCCCAGGGCTCAGCTCCACGTCCCACCCTGAGCACAAACCATGAGAACTGATCAGAGCCTTCCTGCAAAATGGGAGATTTGTCAAATATATGAAAACTAAGTAGTAAAATGTGACACACCAGCTAAATATAGGTGGTGCGAATGTCCAGTTTGAAATAACCTCAGTCCCTCGGAGGAGGGTACTGCCCATGACTAACACAGAACTTCACCCTGTGGCTGGCTGATGTTATTCCTGCATTTCTCAAATGCTTCCCCTTGGCCCTTTTCAAAATAAACCAGAGAATTGGGCTTTATGTGCTTATATGGCAAGGTTGCTCCCTAGGATCCCATCACAAGGCTGAAGCATAAAATCTAGTGAAGAATTCTTGCCAAACCATGAATCAGTTACAGCAAGATATTCTGAACTCTGCTCTTCTTTTTGTTCCATTCTCTAATATTTCTTCACATCACAGCCCAAACAATCGCTCATAATTAAACCGAGTGAAGGAGTGGGCCTGGCAGGAAACATACTTGGCAAGGGGCCCAAATCCCTACATTGTCCTCGGCAGAGAACAATTACATCAGTTCCTTCCATTTCCAGAGGAAGGATGGGTTTTGCAGAGCAATGGATGAAAATGAGAGGAAGCAGACAGCTGATTTACATATTGCTATCAGGTTAATCTACAATTTTTTATGGGCAAAGGAAAAGTCTTAGAGAATGGAAAGGTCAGTGGGAAAGTGGGGATGGGAGGATGAATTGGGAGATTGGGATTGACATATATACACTAATATGTATAAAATATATAACTAATAAGAACCTGCTGTGTAGCACAGGGAACTCCACTTCGCTGTACAGTGGAAACTAACACAACATTGTAAAACAACTATACCCCAATTTAAAAAAAAAATTAAAAAAGAAAAAGAATGGAAAGGTTGTTGTCAAAACCTGCTTTCACTTCCTCCGGGCTCCACATCACATGCTGACCACAGCCTCTGCTGTAAACTTTCCAGGTTCAAAGGGAAATGCAGCCAACAAGTGTGTGATAGCCCGGAGTCTGGAGGCTTCGAGAGAAGTTAGATGCCATCCCCGTGTTTGAAGGCTTAAAAACATATCATCACTCAGTTCTTAGCATCTGCTATTTACTCAGTAGATTCACTGCAAATCCAAAAACAGAGAGGAGTTAGAGTCTAAATGCGGACGCCAAGGTGGGGTAAGATAAGGGATGTCTTTTCCTATTTTTTTTTAATTTTTATTTTATATTGGAGTATAGTTGATTATCAATGTTGTGTTAGTTTCAGGTGTACAGCAAAGTGATTCAGTTATACATATACATGTATCTATTTTTTAAGTTTTTTTTCCATTTAGGTTATTACAGAGTATTGAACATAGTTCCCTGTGCTATAAGGGATGTCTTAAGAGTCGTTTGGCTTTGGCTCAGCTGCATCACAGAGCATCATAGCCCACCTGCTGCTTCCTGACGACAAAATGCCTCATCAGCTCACATGTGTGCCAGGTGCCTCGGGGTCCAGCGAGTGAGGAGATGCCAGCCCAGATTAGGTTTACCCTGTCCTTCCCTCTTCTACCCATTCGCCAGCTCTTGGCAGTCCGAAATTTATCACAGTTCCGTAGGAAGGGACAGTTGGGGTTGAGGGGCCAGTTCTCAGAAACCCCAGACATGCTGGATATGTACAGAATCTGCTCTCCAGCCTCCCAGGTAGATGGGATGAGGGAGCCAGGCTCTCCACAGAGTGTCTCAGGCATCCAGGAGGAAGGTGTACATTCTGGAAGGCCAAGGAGATATTAGACTCCCCCCATTTTGTTCCCTAAATTCCTTTACCTTTTGTGACGAAAGAAACGGAAGAACAGCTTCAGGGCTAACAGCACATTTTGGCTTCTGTAAGAAACTTGCTTGCTTGCTTGGGGCGGGAAGAACCGGGTTCCTGATTGGCTGATTCAAAATTAAACAGCTCCCTCCCGCCTTGGGGACTTCCTGCCCTGTGAAGGGTATAAAAGCCTCGCCCGGCTGTTAGTCGGGTTCTCACTCACTTCTCTCCGAGTGGGACCCTGTCCGGACAGTTTGTGTAAGCTTCTATACTTGTATAAATCCTTTGCTAATCTTTCTGCTTGGTGTTGGTGATTCTCGGGTGTCCTTGGTTGGGACACGGGTCGCATTTACCGGGGAACTTGACTCCAGGCATGTGGGTCCTGGACCGCAACACTTTCACCCACTTCTCCTGGACCAAAGGTCTCAAGGCCTCACACCCAGTGCCATCAGAGAAGGGAAGGCATCACACAGACAGGAAGGAGTGCCCAGCCCTCACCGCCATCCTGCTCTGTGAAGCTGAGGTGACACTGTTACCGAGTCCAAGCTTGCTCCCCTCGCTGCATGACAGGCCAGTGAATCGGAGATGAGGTGTTGAGGCAAGGAATACGACTTTATTCAGAAAGCCAGCAGACTGAGAAGATGGCAGACTAGTGTCTCTGAAAAACCATCTTATCTGGGTCTGGATGCCAGTTTCTTTTATAGAATCAGAGAGGGAGAGGTGGTGAGGAAGTAAAGTAAAAGGAATGACCTTTTGCAAAACAAAACATCTCCTGGAATGACAAGCCTCTGTGAGAGGATGTGTTAGTTTCTTTTTTCTTGCAGGCACTGACAGGTGGGCAGGGTTCCCTGAGGCAGGCCATTATGTATGATTATAATAACAAAAGCAACGAAAAGCAAAGGTTAAAGTCAAAGAAACAGATCCAACGTGGAGTCTGATTTAGCTCTTCCCTGTTACAAGGCTCCTTGTGACCAGGGCAAGCCCAAGAAGTAGGGGGACCAGAGGATGAAGGGGGAACTGCAGCAAGAGGTCTGCCCTGGAGTCTGAGGGCACAGCTCCAAGACATGCACTCCTCCAGAAGATAAATCTTTGGGGTGCATCCTACACTCAAAAACTAGTTCCACAGGGCCCAGATATGCCAGTTCCTGGAGGGGAAGGATCTGACTCGTGGTCCTGAACAAACCCACACATTTTAGAGACAAACTGGACATCTTGATCTTGCAACTGGACACAGCATGGCTCTCACAGGCTCGCCAGCTGAGAATAATATTCCTTTTTTTTTTTTTTTTTAAGGAAAAGGAAAGACTTTATTGGTTAATGCAACAGAAGAGACCAAGAATGGATTTCAAGCATGGCTGGATCCAGGACCTCAAACACTGTCCTTAATGCTCTTCATCCAACTCACAAAGGGGCTTCTGTCCTCTGCGTTAGCATCACTGCTGGGTCAGGTGTCCTCACGAGGCAGCAAGAAAGACACCCACCGTTCCATGCACCCTCACAGGGACAGGTGCTGCTAGGTCTCCCTTCAAGGAGGAGTCTCCCATCAGTGCAGCTGGCTGACAGCCTCCAGCGGCAGCTCCAGGAGACTAAAGAAAAGTGAGAGAAAAGCTGGGGGATTAAATGGGAGGGAGCATGTCCCCAGATGAGGCAGACACCCCCACAAGGGGGCTGGCTGGCAGGCAGGGTAATTTCCCTCCTCCTCCCCCCAGGCCTGTCCATGGGCCAAGAAATCAAGTGTATTCAGAAGGTGCTGGCAGAGGAAACTCAGGAAAAATGCCCCAATAAAGAGGCAAGAATATGATTTCGACACTAATAAGAAAGCAGCACCATATACGGCAGGAGGTTCTTGTTGACGAGTGACAGATGCTCAACTCAAAAGGGAGTTTGTAACTTAGGCCAAAAGAAGAATTCATCGGCTAACATAAATAGGCCAGGGTTTTTTTGTTTTTTTTTAAAGGCTGAAGCACATCTAGATTCAGAGGCTTCAATCATGTCATCTGGGTTTTGTCTGTCTATTTCTTGGCTCTTCTTCCCTCTCTACCTAGGCTGAGTTCTGCAGACCGCTTGTACCATGACTTTTGTTCCATAGCATCTGGAACTCCTCTCACTTTAGGGACCTTCCCACGTCCTGAGTCTCAGCGGGGCACATGCCCTCCCTTTGCAGAAACTGACAATGTCAGATGCTTCATTTCCCAAACGCCTTTGCAGCTTGGGCTCAGTCATGTAACCCAGGTGACACTGACCAAACACAGCCGGCCTACATTTGGAACTAGACAGAAAAAGCAAAGAAAGAGAGAAGAAAGAAGAGCAGGAACATAGAGTGGGCTTCTCCCTGAGGAGCTCACATTCCTGGTGGTCTCGGGGTCCTGTGCTCAGTGTCAGCTCTGCAGTCTGGAGACCTTGGGGCTCAGCTGCGGTGGCAATGGTGTCCTCACCAGACCTGTCCTAGGGCATAATTGGGGGCCATATTCCCAGTTATTGGCAACAGTACCTGATTCTCCAACCATCCTAGGGATTCTTTCTGATACCCAGTGACATTTTCCTAAATGTCTTTTCTGCTTAAATTATCCAGAGTGGGTTTCTACTGCTTGCAAATAAGAACCTGATTGCAAACAGCTGCTCCAGAGTCACACCAACCCAGTTGAACAACCCCAGATGAAAAGGAACTTCTTTCTTTTAAGAGTTTCTATCAATCCAGGCAAGGATCTTATTGGTCCTTAGGGGGGTCATATGCCACCCCTCCCCCAATCATATCACGAGAGGAATGAGACTTTATGACTGTCCCAGCCTGGGGAAGTTGACCGTGGAGCTCATGAAGGATGGCCTGACAAGCACCTTGTGGATGGAGGAGGTAACATTTCCCCAAGGAAATAGCTGTGCGTGATAAACGGTATCCTTTTCTATAGAATATTCCCGAATTATTTACCAGTCTTTTAAAACTCACAAATACCAGACTGCAAAGAATTGAAAGGAGAGGTCTTGTTTGCTAGTTCCACCTCCTCAGAAGAACAAAATAGGACACCTTAAAGTGAAGAAACGAAGAAATACGATAAGCAGAAGGGCTCTTTTGTGTGGAATTTCTCAAAATAAGATATATTATGTTTTCTTGTCTCCAAATTGATGAAAGTTTGTAGAAAAGATGTTTAGTCACACCGAGACATCATTAGGAAATCACAGCTTCTAAACAAAATCCTCACCTCCCCCTTTCCTGATTATCTATCCATTTCAGGTCACCTACAATATAGGGATATTCTCAAGTCTTATGGGAAGATAACTCCCCTGGTGGAAGTTTGCCAGGAAACCGACCTTTGCTGAGGGAAATATACAGCTTCAACCAACACATAGTGCCACTGTGCCCCAGAGAGCAGGACCCCTGCCACATGCCGAGCGGATGCTAAAACTCTTGGGAAGTATGCGCCAGTCGGAGGCAGAAAGCCAGTTTAGAAGAAAAGTGGGAGAAAGCCAGAACCAAAGGGAATAGGATAGAAAGAATGAGAAAGGCAACATGCACTAATTACATCAAGGTCAGTAAAACCCTAATATAAATAGTAACAGCTGTCTGCTGCGTCCCTGCAGAAGGAGTCTGTGCTGGATGTTTTCCGTCTGGCTCTCCAGGTCTGCTCTCCGGGCCGCTCCACTTTGCTCACTGACCTAGAAGCCTGAGCTATCTGACTGCATCCACTGGCCCCTGTCTGCTTGCTTCCAGTGGTTTCTGCCTGTAGGAGGCACCAAGAGAAGAGAGAAAATGAAGTGAGGTCTGAGAATTTGCTTCCCTGCTTCCCTCCCCAGGATGTCACAGCCCCTATCGGGCAGTCTCCTCTGTCCCCCCACTTTCTGGGGGTCCTGTTCACTGCCCCCCCTCTGTACCCTTCAGGACCAGGGTGGAAGGTGCTCCATCCTTGTAGGTTTCCCCAAACCACGGGGAACTGCTCCTTTACACAGTGGTTTTTACACCCTTTAATTACACCATGTGAGCAAGCCATCAGTTTCCTGCTGGGACCATGACTGATGCAAAGTCAGAACATTCTTGGAAAGACTTAACGATTGACCACATGTGGCTTAGGGTGAGTTGGGGGTGTGTGCAAATGGATAAATTCAAACACAGGAAGAGAACAAGAATGGGACTGAGGATATTAGAGGCGTTGTATTCAGTTCAGACGTGTTCCTATATTGCACCCAAGTGGAGACATAAAATATTAATATATGCATGGGGTAGAGGATTCATCACTGGAGATGAGGTTTGGGGACTGTTCACATGTCGGTAGTTAATAAAGCTAGGAAAGTAGACAAGGTTGTTTAGGAAACAACAACAGGGTGAGAAGAGATGATTGTCACTTTAAAAAAACCTAATGAAAGTCTCCAAGAGCTTACATTTCAATTGGGTAACAGACAACCCTACACTTCATTTATAAACCTTTATAACTGAAATTCCTGTAAATGTTTTGTACCATTTCTTCGAATCAAGGAAGAGCTTTGTCCGAGGCTTCTGGTTTACTTATATGTCAGCATGTATTTCTACAGAAATCTTCATTGCTGCTGCCATCAAAGTGACAAAATGACCCAGAGATAAAAGTGACCTCTGGAGGAAAAGATTACACATTCTTAATCGAAGCAATTTCCTTTGGGAAATACAAGCATACCTTGGAAATATCATGGTTTAGATTCCAGACCACCTCAATAAAGCAAATATCACAATAAAGCCTGTTACAAGAATTTTTAGGTTTCCTAGTGCATATAAAAGCTGTTTGTTTACACTACACTGTAGTCTATTAAGTGTGTAATAGCATTATGTCTAAAAAACAATGTACATAGCTTACTTAAAAAATACTTTATTGCTTTAAAGTGCTAACCGTCATCTAAGCCTTCAGTGAGTTGAAGTATTAACAACAAAGATCACTGATCACAGATCTCACCATAACAAATATAATAATAATTAACAAGTTTGAAATATTGTGAGAATTACCAAAATGTGACACAGAGACACAAACTAAGCAGTTGCTGTTGGAAATATGGCACTGGTTGACTTGCCTAACACAGAGTTGCCGTAAACCTTCAATTTGTGAAAAACCACAATTATCTGTGAAGTCCAGTAAAGCAAAGTGCAATAAAATGAGGTATTCCTCAAATCATTAAAAACTAGAAAAAATTTAATCCTAAGTAATTATATGTGTCCTTTATATATTTTTAATCATATTTTTGGTTTTTTTGTAGCACATAAAGTAACTACATATCCAAGTAGTATAGTAAATGACAAAAGATGAACGAAAAGATTAGCAGATGGCACTAAGAGCAAGATTTGAAAAAAATATCCAAACAGGCTTTAGAAAGCGTAAATGGCCATCAAGAGATGAATGGAGAAACAAAATGTGGCACATCCATACAATGAAGTAATTCTCCACCGTAAAAACTACTGATACACAAAAATAATATAAATCAAAACAAACTACTGATACACAAAAATAATATAAATCAAAACAAACTACTGATACACAAAAATAATATAAATCAAAACAAACTACTGATACACAAAAATAATATAAATCAAAACAAACTACTGATACACAAAAATAATATAAATCAAAACATTATACTAGGTGAAAGCAGACAGAAACAAAAGAGTGCATAGAGTATGATTCTACTGATATAAAGTTCTAGAAATCGCAAACATTAGGAGTGACCAAACGTGAATTTCACTGGTTGCTGGAGTCATGGATCAGATGGAGGAATACGCAGCAATGGAAACATTGTTGGATGGTTCTGCTTCCGGATTGTAGTGGTGGATTCGTGAGTGTAGACATTTGTCAAAATTCTTTGAATTGATTTTCAAAGGAAAAAACTAGGATGAGAAGAGCTGTGGGGAGCTGGTGTATTCCCCAGAACACGAGTGTTTAATGGATTAAAGGAAAAATGGGGGCCGACAAGGGGTAGCCAAGAAGTAGGAGTGAAACAGCGGAGTCATGCCGCCCACGTAGCAGAAGTGGGGACCTTAAGAGGAAAGAATGGACTAGTTAAGAGTGTGACCCTAAGAAGAAATCTTTTAAGATAATGGTTGAAACTCATCCATTGACTGCAACATCAGAGGAGACATTGATTACCTCTCTCAGAGCAGTTTCCAAAGAGCAGAACTGTGGATCCCAGGGGCCTGGGAATCCCCCAGTAAGGAGGGAAGGGAGGAGGGAGGCAGGACGCAGAGACCTGTGTTCAGGCATCTTGGGTGAGAAAAGAAGGTAGAATAATAAGATATGACAGTAACCAGAAAGGAAGAAGGGAAAGGGAAAGGGAAGAGAATTTTCCTTTATAAGAGTAACATGGGAATCTTTATATGCAGCAGGGCATAAACCAGCAGAGAGGGAGCATTTCAACGTAAGTTCCATTCCTTTAACCAGAGAGTTAGTTATTGATTTAGACTTTTCCCTTTATAAACAATGCTGCAGTGAATAGCATTGTATGTGTGTCATTTTGCACAGATACAAATACATCTATGGAATGAATTCTTGGAAATGGAATTGGTAGGTGAAGGAACAAGTGATCTCGTATTTAATATCGTATCATTTTACACACCCACAGGCAGAATTTGAGAGTACTTATGCCCTCACAGCCTCTCTAACACAGTATTTTAACAAAAATTTCCATCCTCACTAATCTGACAGATTTAAAAATGACATCTTAATGTAATTTTAATTTAATTTGCATTTCTTTTAATATGAGAGATATTGAGCACCTTTTCATACATTTAGGAGTCATTTGTGTTTCCTACTCTGAGATCTGTCTCTTCATGGCCTTTGCCCATTTTCTATTGGGCAGCTGGTCTTTTTCTTATTGATTTTTATAAACTCTTTTTATATATAATAGATCTCACTATTTATGAATTCCAGATTGGTGAATTCACCCCCTTGTTAAAAGTTTTTTGTAATCCCCAAATCAATACTCAATGTGCTTTTGTGTTCATTCACAGATATGCACAGAGAGGGGAAAAGTCTGTCACCCAATGTACACAGCTGAGGTCAAGCAAGGCTGTGCCCTGCCTTCTTGTTTCAGCTCCCATACAATAAAAAATGTCCTTTTCATGGTCTACTTAATGCCGCCCTTTTACATTTTTGTGTTTTTAGTTGGTGATTTGGCTATTTAAAATGGCCCCCCAAATGCAGTGCTAAGGTCTGTCTAGTGTTCCTTAGAGCAAGACGGCTGTGAAATGCCCTATGGATAAAATGTGTGTGTTTGACAAGCTTCATTCAGGCGTGAGTTATAGTGCTGTTGGCTGTGAGTATATTAAATAAGGTGTTCTTAAACAGAAACACACATAAAACAGGTTAGCTTATATATTGATTGGTTGACAAAAATGTTGTGACCAAAAGCTATCAGGAAATGACCCCTGTGTTTCCTCAGGAGCAATGGCTCAGGATTTGCTAAGACGGTGTTCACAGTGACTTTTTAGAACATTAACTACCTTGAATGATGTAGCCATTCAAGAAATTAGCTCTTTGTGACATAAGTTGCAATAATTGTGTCTAGCTTGTCATTTGTCTTTTCATCTTGCTTATTTTTTTGGCAAGGATTTTTTTATTTTTATGTGGTTAATTTATGAAGTTATAGTTACTATAGGCCTCTGGTTATTGTGATTTAGTTAAAAGGGGGAAAATGAATGAGTTATAAACTCCTGAGTCCAGGCATTACCAGTCATCTGGTCTGCAGACCTCTGCCCAAACAGAAACAAGCCATCTCTCCATCCACTCAAATAAAGCCCACCTAATAGAGAGGTAAAGAGAGATTATATGACAGTTACTTCAAAGAGGAGCAATTAGACTCCCAGGGTACTATTTCACTTTTGCCCTTGAAATATTTATTTGGGGACAGCATGAGTCTATGACCTCAATTACATGCACGAAATGAATAAAAGCTTCTAATTCCATTTCTACATAATTTACAGTAGGAATATAATCATATTTGTTGTGTCACATTTACCTTCACCCAACATAAGCTACAAATGTTGCTTTTAGTAATCATCTTCCCTCAAAAGAATGAAGACCTACCTTCTGGCAAAGTGAGGAGTATTTTGTCAATTTTCAGCTAAGAGAGTCCACAAGTTGTATTTTAATGAAGTTGCAAGTGACAAATGACTCCAAATTGGAATCACAGTTCCAGCACCTCAGCTTGTCAAATCTCAGCTGGTGGCCTATTTTCAGACTCTGATAGCAACACCCTTACACAATGGACTAGGCAAAACTTCCCCTGGCCCACAGTCCTCTTGGCCAGTAATTTGACTTCAGCAATAGATATGAATCTGTGACCTACTTGCAAATTATTCCTGATGACCTGGATATGGAACTGTAAAAAGGAGACTGTAAAAGCATCTGGTTTGACCAGCAGTCAAGTTTACCACCAGTAGGTCAATGAGCAGGCCACGCCTTCAGGGCTTGTGAGCTTTATCATGTATGATTTGGTACCATTGGATTCACGGTATGTTGGTGATTAATCCCACATTTGTGAACTTCAGTGCCTTGGAATGCTCAAGTCCTCCCTTCTAATTCACTATTGATTTTTACAAAATATTTGTCTTTCACATGAAACAAAAGCAATGTATTTTCTCCACATTCCCATAATTCTATAGACAAACCAGGTGGATTTGCCCTTGTTCTTAAAGAAGACAGTCTTCTGAAGAAGCAGGTGTCACCGGAGGAAGGGTTGGAGAATAGGTTCTCTGCTCCCCCTTCACCATCCTCCTTCTCTTTCTGCCTGCTATAGACTGAACTGTGTCCTCCCAAAATTCATATATTGAAGGCCTAACCCCCAATGTGACTGTATTTGGAGCTAGGGCTTTTAGGGGGGAATGACAGTTAAATAAAGTCATAAGGGTGGGGTCCTAATCCAACCGGATTGGTGGCTTTATAAGAAGAGGAAAAGCTGGCTTGCTCTCACTCTCTGGCTTTCTCCACTTACACAGGGAGAAAAGGTCATGTGATTATCCATCAAGATGGGCCATCTGCAGCTAGGAGGAGAGCTCTCACCAGTACCTAGCATGCTGGCACCTTGACCTTGACTTCAGCCTTCCAGAACTGTGAGGACATAAATGTCTATTGTTGAAGCCCCTAGCCTGCAGTGTTTTGCTGTGGCAGCCCAAGCTGACTAGGGCATAACCCCTCCTTGACTCAAGGGGCTGGTGCTCCCATGTTGGCTCTGAACAGCCTGTGTGTGGCCACACATTTCCCCACGTGGCCCCCAGCCCCACCTCAAATAGCACCCATGGTCCTAACCTCTCCAGCAACTTCCTGCTCCTCTTCCTCCCATTACTGTTCCTTGGAGCCCTGTTCTCGTAGGTGATGGATGGTTTGATCAACTACTCCATGCTTCATTATCACATTCATTCCCCACCCTTCTAACCCAGGTATCCAGAGGCAGAATAGGTCTCTTGATACCCATCCAAGATCCTCACACAGATTTTGAGAAGGGCCCAACAAGCCTGCCAATGCTGACCTTATTTCAGAGCCTGGCAGAGGAAATGGGCTGAAGAAGCACCCACCCGAAGGGTCACCTTCGAAGGCCAACTACTGCCTTCATCATCTGGTCCTGCTCCTGGTAACAGCCCAAGTGTTTGACTTCCTATTTAATCATCCTTCCAGTTGCACCATTGCCTCCTTCAGTAATTTTAGGATCATCATAATTTTTAAAAAGCTACAATGGGATCATTTCAGATGTTGAAGCAGGTTTTTTTTTGTTTTTTGTTTTTTGGCTGCTCAGCATGTGGGCATCTTAGTTTCCTGACCAGGGATCAAACCTGTGCCCCCTTCAGTGGAAACACCAAGTCTTAACCACTGGACCACCAGGGAAGTCCCAGAACAGGACTTCTTATTAGAGAGTAGGAGGATCTTTTAGACCACCTCCGAGTAGCTTGATACTTTTATTCCATTTATCCACATGTGAGTATGGATCTTAGTCCACAAATTCAAAGATGCAAGAAATATTCATTTTAAAATGTTTTCCCTTAGATTAAATGAAATACAATTCCTAGCCCCTTTTCTGCCAATCTGTGTGGCATCCGTCCTTCCAAAACCCCTCTAGCATGCAGTCACACCAGGATCCAAACTGTCAGGACCTTATGGTGGTCAGTTTCTCACGGCACCCAGATGTCCTCATGGGTGAGGCCACCTGCTTCCTTAAACAGAATCTCTTTGCTCTTTTCTTCTGCACCAGAAGTAGGTACAGGGCCTAAGGTGCAACCACCACATGCACCCCATTTCTCTCCTGTGATCTAAGGGAAAAAAATCTCTCTTCCTCAGATTGTCCTTAAAAGAGCTCAGCATAAACCTGTCAAATCTGAGGCGTTAGAAAACACAAAAGCCAGAAAGAGAGATATCTCACTGGCAACTTCTGCTTCCGGCCTAATTACAAAAACTTTCTCTAAGCCAAAACAAACATCCACACTTGTGGAACAATGGGGAAAGGGAGAATAGAGAAAAGGTAATACTTTCCTAGAGTGTCCTGGTCCACAAAAAACACATCCTGAGTAGAAATATGTGATACAATTGCAGGAAAGTTCTTCTTGCTGAATTGCATTAGGCAGCTCATAACAGCACCAGCCTGGAAAGAAGACTCACTCCCAGCTCTTAATAATTCCCTATAAGCCATTTCACCTCTCTGGACTAAATTTTGTCCATTGATACATTCAACAAACTTTTATAAGCACTATCTCTGCAGGAATTTGGGGAGAGTGTGGTATAGGCCTTGGGGTTTAAAGGTATGCCTTGACCTCAAGCTACACATAATCAGCCCAGAGCCAACTGCAAGGAAAGCCACACATCCGGGATGCTATGAGGGTGCCAAGGAAGGGAATTTAACATGGCCTTTTTTAGCAGCTTAAACAACACAGATGTATTATCTTGCAGGTCACAAGTCTGACACAGGTCTTACTGGGCTAAAGTCAAGGTGTGGCAGGGCTGAGTTCCTTCTGGAATTTCTAGAGGAGAATCTATTTCTTTGCCTTTTCCAGCTTCTTCACCGCATGACCTCTTCCTCCATCTTCAAAGCCAGCAAAGGCGAGTCAAGTCCTTCTCACGTTGGCATCACTCTGATCTTTTCTGCCTCCTTCATCCGCGTAAAAAAATTTTTTTATTGAGGTGAAATTCCTGTGACATAAAATTACCATTTTAAAGTGCACAGTTCACTGGCATTTAGTACATTCACAATGTTGTACAACCACCATGTATATCAAGTTCCAAAACATTTGAATCACCTAAAAAGAAAACTCTGTACCCAAGAAGCAGTCATTCCCCCCGCCCCAGCTTCTGGCAACCATTAATCTTATTTCTGTGTCTATAGATTTACCTATTCTAAATAGTGCATATAAATGGAATCATACAATAGGTTATCTTCTGTGGCTTCTTTCACATAGCATGTTTTTCAGGTTCATGCATGTTGTTGCATGTATCAGTACATCACTGTTTTTCATGGTTGAGTCATAAATATCCCATTGTATGGATATGCCACATTTTGTCTAACTGTTCATCTTTTGATGAGCATTTGGATTATTTCCACTTTTAGCTAATGTAAAGAGTGGTGCTATGAAAATTTGTGTTGTTTGAGTGCCTGTTTTGAGGTCTTTTGAGTATATTCTCAGGACCAGGATAGCTGGGTTATATCGTAACTCTATTTAAATTTGAAGAATCCACCAGCTTGTTTTCCACAATAGCTTCACTGTTTGACATTCCTACCAACAATGTATAAGGGCTGCAATCTCTCCATATCCTCAACAGCACTTTTTCTTCTCTGTTTTTGTTGGTGTGTGTGTATTATGTGGTGGGTGTCAGGTGGTGTCTTATTGTGGTTTTGATTTTGCATTTCCTTAACGACTAATGATGATGCTGAGTCTCTTTTCAAGATTTGCTTTATAAATAACTGAATTTGGAGGATGTGAAGGAAATATTAAAGGAAGTGAAAAGAAAATAGGAAAACCAGATTTACAGGTTAAATCTGATGAAGCCATGGATAAACCATGGGAGCGGGGAAAGAGAAGAGGAAACCAAACAGAGAACAATTCAGAAAGCAAAATTGTCAGATTAACAGTTAACTTGGGGGTTAAAGGAAAGGGAGACTCAAAGGGCCCCACCATCCTCATCTGTAAAATGGGAGGGCAGGGCCAGGCGCCCTGAATGCACCTGGCACTGACATTCCTTCTCAGAGGGACTCTGCCTTGCAAATATCAAGGAGGCCTATGAGGTGAAATTTACTCAGAGCTCCATATAATTGACGTTGCACTCATATATTAACTGCTTCTGAGAATAAGGCTTTCTCAGTGCAGGGACAGCTGAGACAGGACACATTTTAAATGGAAACAATTCAATTTATTTAAAATTAATTGCTAATTAACTGAAGTAATTAATTTAAACCAATGTAGCCTCCAAATATCAGTCATCATGTTTTACATAATATTACACCAGTCAAGTGCCAAAGATTTGTCACCCTGATTAAGCCTACTGCCCTATCAAAACAGGAATACAGATTTTAATGGGAATTATTTTCAAGTTTGCACAATGGAAATAAGCCAATGCTCCAATTCCCAATTAAAGACATAAAAGTTTCATTTTAAAGTAGCATAATCCCTGATAAGAAAGGCCAAGGTTACATTGGGAGTCACAGATTTTATAATGTGCAATTTCTGTGATTTGGGTTCTGGTTTTCTCCATTCTTACAGAAAAATGCCAAAGTTGTCATTCTTCCAAACTTACCTTAGACCTGACTTGATTGGAGCCAAAATGAATGCTTCTTCAAAGCTGCGCATGAATCACCAGGAAATTGTTCATTATACAATCTACTCTTCACAATTTAGGAATGAATCTAATTCATAAAATAAATTTTTATGGTGTAATCTCAACAAGCAAGAACTGCACCTACTTTAAAAAAACAGAAATGATAAATTTATCATCTGTGTTAATGCTAAATAACTACCATTTGATAGTGCTATGGTGAACACATGATATAATAATTTATATAACATTATGCACTAAAGCCCACCCACTCACAAAAAAAACATCTTTTTTGAAAGATCGATGCATCCTTTGGTTTTATTATCACTATGTCATTAAGATAGCAAAAGAATGAAAGAATTTTGCCCTCCGTAAGCTATATTAAAATAGCTTTCATTTTCTCAAGTGCTTTTCTCCCATTCATTCATGACTGTTCATTTCTTTTCCTCAGTTTAGTCATCTTCAAGGCACACAATTCCATTCAACCATTAAATTGAACTACCATCTGACCAAGTAGCTTATATTCTCTCAATCTTATTCCTAATAAGATATAAAATGTGCATTTTTTTAGGACTCAGCATGATCAGGAAATCTTCTCCACTGAGGGTTCACAGGGAGGCCAGGATTAAAGTTACAGGCTGAACTGTGAGGTTGGTGAGGAAAGGAATTAGAGGCAATGTCTTCTTCCTGATCTCACCTTCCCCAGATCATATACTTGGAACATTTTTGCCTTAACGGCACTGCTCATACTGGGGCTGGCCAAGTTCCTGAACCATCCTATAGGGGAAGCAAGCATCCTAACTTCTGACTCTCCCTTTCTTCCCATCCACCAACTCCTCTTTGCAGGATAAAATGTCCTTTGTCTCTAGCCACATTTTGTCTTAAAGTCTATTTTGTCTCATCTTAGTATAGATACACCAGCTCTCTTATGGCTGCTTCTTGCATGAAATATCTTTTTCCATCTGTGGTGTAATAAAAAAATAAATATTTGGTCTTTGTCCCTGGTTCCTGGCACAGAGCTCCTAAAACACTTGGAACTTAACCATCTTTTGTATGCTAATGGAATGATTCAGGTTGGTGGGGGGAGGGGGGAGTGGTACCTAAATAGCTTCAGGATGGGGGCTGGTTGCAAGAAAACCAGCCATATGATTAGAGGGTTGGGAATTTCAGCCCTAACCCCCAAACCCTGATGAGAGGAGTGGAGCTGGAGACTGAGTCCAATCAGGCATGCCCATGATTTAATCAATCATGCATACATAATGAAATGGCCATAAAACCCCTAAATGACAGGGTTTGGAGAACCTCTGAGTTGGGGACTACATCCACATGCAAGGAGGGTGGTACACCCAAGAGGCTCTTATGCTTGGGACACTTCCAGACCCCATTCTATCTACCTCTTCTTCTGGCAGTTCATTGATGTTCTTTATAATAAACTATAATAGTAAGTAGAACACTTTCTTGAGTTTTATGAGTTGTTCTAGCAAATTATTGAAACTGTGGTGGTGAGGGTGCTGATCAGTGGAAACTTCAAATTTGTTGTCAGCTGGGCAGATGTGTGGGTTGCCTGGGAACCCCACTTCGGCTGGTGTTTGAAGTGGGAGCCGCTTTGGGGACTAAACCCTTTAACTTTTGGGAAAAGATGCTAACTTCAGGCAGGTAGTGTCAGAATAGGATTGAATTGTTGGACATCCAGTTGGTATGAGTGAATTGGTATGAGAAATAACATGTATTTGGTGTCCAAAAAACATACACCATCCTTTTATTTCAACCTAGTTGTTTCTTTGAATCTGAAGCATGTCTCTTTTAGATAGCAGATAGTTGGATCTTCTTTTTTTTACCAGTTTGATAATTACTACCTTTTGATTTGATTGTTTTATTCCTTCATATTTCACATATTATTGACATACAGGCATTCCTCAAACATATCACAGGTTCAGTTCTAGACCACCACAATAAAGTGAATATCACAATAAACAGAGTCACAGGAACTTTTTAGTTTCCCAGTGCATAAAAATGTTATGTTTACACAGTACTGTTGTCTATTAAGTGTGCAATGCATTGTGTCTAAAACAGCAATGTACATAGCTTAATTTAAAGACACCTAATTGCTAAAAATTGCTAACCATCATCCAAGAGCCTTCAGCAAGTCATAATCTTTTTGCTGGTGGAGGGTCTTGCCTGGATGTTGGTGGCTGCTGACTGGTCAGGGTGGTGGTTGCTGAAGGTTGGGTGACTGTGGCAATTTCTTAAAATAAGACAATGATGAAGTTTGCCACATTAATTGACTTCCTTTCATGAATGATTTCTCTGTATCATGCAATGCTGTTTTACCCACAATAGAACTGCTTTCAATATTGGAGTCAAACCTCTCAAAACCTGCTGCTGCTTTATCAACCAAGTTTATGTAACATTCTAAATCCTTTGCTGTCATTTCAACAATTCTCACAGCATCTGAACTAGGAATAGGTCCATTTTTTGAAAACCCCTTTCTTTGCTCATCCATAAGAAGCAACTACTCATCTGTTCAAGTTCTATCCTGGGATTGCAGCAATTCAGTCACATCTTCAAGCTCCACTTCTAACTCTAGTTCTCTTGCTGTTTCCACCACATCTGAAGTTACTTCCTCCACCGAAGTCTTGAACACCTCACAGTCATCTATGAAGACTGGAATCAGAATCTTCTAAACTCCTGTTAAGAATTTTTGATATTTTGGCCTCTTCCCATGAATCAAAAATGTTCTTCATGTCATCTAGAATGGTGAATCCTTTCCAGAATGTTTTCAATTTACTTCAGATCCATCAGAGGAATCACTATCTATGGCAGCGATAGCCTTACACAATGTATTTCTTAAGCAATAAGGCTTTGAAAGTTGAAATTACTCCTTGATTCATGGGCTGCAGTATGAATGTTGCATTAACAGACCTGAAACCAACATGAATCTCATTGTACAGCTCCATCAGAGCTCTTAGGTAACCAGGTGTATTGTCAATAAAGAGTAATATTTTGAAAGGAATCTTTTTTCTAAGCAGTAGTTCTCAACGGTGCGTTTAAAATATTCAGTAAACCATGTTGTAAACAGATGTGCTGTCATCTAGGCTTTGTTGTTCCATTTAGAGAGCACAGGCAGAGTAGATTTAGCATAATTCTTAGGGGTCCTAGGATTTTCAGAATAGTAAATGAGCACTGGCTTCAACTTAAAGTCACCACTTGCATTAGCTCCTAACAAGAGAGTCAGCCTGTCCTCTGAAGCTTTGAAGGCAGGCGTTGACCCCTCCTCTCCAGCTATGAAAGACTTAGATGGCATCTTCTTCCAATAGAAGGCCGTTTCATCTACACAGAAAACCTGTTGTTTAGTGTAGTCACCTTCATGACTGGATCTTCTGGATAACTTGCTGCAGCTTCTACATCAGCACTTGCTGCTTCACTTTGCACTTTTATGTTACGGGGACGGCTTTTTCCCTAAACCTCATGAACCAACTTCTGCTAGCTTCAGTCTTTCCTTCTGTAGCTTCCTCACCTCTATCAATCTTCTTAGAACTGAAGAGAGTTAGGGCCTTGCTGTGGATTAGGATTTGGCTTAAGGGAATGTTGTGGCTCATTTGATCTTCTATCCAGACACCAAAACTTTCTTCATAAAAGCAATAAGATTGTTTTACTTTCTTATTAATTGTGTATTCACTGGAGTAGCACCTTTAATTTCCTTCAAGAACTTTTCCCTTACATTCACAACTTGACTAACTCTTTGGTACAAGAGGAGGAGCTTTCTGCCTATCTTGGCTTTTGACGTGCTTTCTCACTGAGCTTAATCACTTCTAGCCTTTGATTTAAAGTGAGAGATGCATGACTCTTCCTTTCATTTGGACACTTAGAAGCCATTGCAGGGCTATTAATTGGCCTGGTTTCAATATTTTTGTGTCTCAGGCAATAGGGATGCCCAAGGAGAGGGAGAGAGACAGGAAAATGGCCTTAAGAGGAGCAGTTAGAACACACACAACATTGATTAAGTTCATGGTCTTACAAGAGTGTGGTTCATGGCGTCCAAAACAATTACAATAGCAACATCAAAAATCACTGATCAAAGATCACCATAACAAATATAATAATAATTTAAAAGCTTTAAATATTGTGATAATCACCAAAATATGACACAGAGACATAAAATAATCAAGTGCTGTTGGAGAAATGGCACCAATAGGCTTGCTCAATGCAGGGTTGCCTCAAACCTTTGATTTGTAAAAAAAAAAAAAAAAAAGCAACATCTGTAAAGTGCAATAGAGCAAAGCACAATAAAACAAGGTCTGCCTGTAGCTGGATTTATGTCTCATTTTGCTTTATAGTTTCTATGTGTCTCATGTCATTTTTGTTCCTCCATTTTTCCTTCACTGTGTTCTTTTTGCATTAAGTGGATATTTAATGGCAAATGATTTAAATTCCTTTAATGATTTTTAAGGTGTTTTTTCTTATTTTTTTGCGGTATGCGGGCCTCTCACTGCTGTGGCCTCTCCCGTTGCGGAGCATAGGCTCTGGACGCGCAGGCTCAGCGGCCATGGCTCGCGGGCCCAGCCGCTCTGCGGCATGTGGGGTCTTCCCAGACTCGGGTATGAACCCGTGTCCCCTGCATCGGCAGGCGGACTCTCAACCACTGCACCACCAGGGAAGCCCTAAGATTTTTTTTGAGTTATTTTATTAGTGCTTGCTCAAGGGTCAGTAATATTTTAACTTATTAGAATCTACTTCAGATTTATACTAACTTAATTCTCATAATATACAGAAACTTTGCTCCAATATAGCTCCATTCCCATTCCCTAATTTGCTGTGTTACTATTGTCAGATACATTAAACCTATGTATGTTACAAATGCAAAGAGTACAGTGCTATAGTTATTATTTTATATAATCTTAGTTCTAAAGATAAAAGGGAAAAATATATTTATAGTGTCTTTATATTAACTGACTTATTTACCAATTCTCATTCTATTCATTTCTTTCTGTGAATTTGAGTTATCGGCTGGCTTCACTTCCTTACTCAGATATAGTTTCATTTCCTCTCCCCCCACTCCTCTGTACTGTTATTATCAAATAAATTATACCTCTATATGTTATAGGTCCAACAGTATAATTTCATAGATATTGTTCTGTGCAATTTTTAAACCAGTTTCAAAAAGAAATATATAGGGCTTCCCTGGTGGCGCAGTGGTTGAGAGTGCACCTGCCGATGCAGGGGACACGGGTTTGTGCCCCGGTCCGGGAAGATCCCACATGACGCAGAGCAGCTGGGCCCGTGAGTCATGGCCGCTGAGCCTGCACATCCAGAGCCTGTGCTCCGCAACGGGAGAGGCCACAGCAGTGAGAGGCCTGCGTACCATAAAAAAAAAAAAAAAAAGAAAGAAATATATAATTATACTTTCTTTTGTAGCTACCCACATAATTACCTTTACCATATATGTTGTTTTTCTATGTGAAATTGAACTACTCCCTTGCTTAAAATATTTTCAGCATCAAGAACTTCCTTTAGTATTTCTTATAAGCCAAGTATGCTAGCAGTGAATTCTCTCAGTTTTTGCTTATCTGGAAATCTTTATTTTGCCATCATTTTTGAAAGATATTTTGCTAGATATAGGGTTCTTGGTTGACAAGTTCTTTTCCAGCACATTGAATATATTATCCCACTTTCTTCCAGATGCCACTGTTTCTGACAAAAAGTCAGCTGTTAACCTTATGGAATTCACTTCTATTTGTAAAGTCACTTTTTTCTTGCTGCTTTCAAGATTTTCTCTCTCTTTGTTTAATTATGATGCTTCTGAGTGTGGATATATTTGTGTTTAAATTTCTTGGGGCTTACTGAACTTTTTGAAGAGTAAGTTAATGTTTCGTTTTTATCAAATTTGGAAATTTTTCAGTCATTTCTTTGAATATTTTTTCTACCTCTTCTCTGTCCTCTCCTTTTGGTATTCCCATCACACATATTTTGATGCAATACATTTCTCTGAAAATCTGTTCATTTTTCATATTTTTCCCTGTTTTTCAGATGCGTAGTCTCTATTGATTCAGATTCAAGTCTGTTGATTTTTTTTCTTCTACCAGCCAACTACACTGTTGAATCCCTTTGGTGGATTCCTATAATAATAGTTCATCACTTCCTGCTAATTCCTTTTGCTAAACCCAGCAATTCAATTCTGCCTTCCAGAGGTGACCTAAGCCTGACCCCCAGGCACATCCCTCCTGAGAGGTTTCAGGACCTTGTCTTACCAACTTTCATGGAGGTTTGGTCAACATCATTTGATTCAAGGCAAATGCCATTATTCTTGTTTTAAATAAATAAGAAAATTAAAACACAAAATTGAGCAGTAATTTGTTCAGAAAATGAAGGACTGGAGCCGAGGTCTTCAGAGTTTTAATCAAGCCAGTTACTGAGTGTGTGTAAGAGTCACCCAGGGATTTGTTTAAAATCTGAGAACAGTAATACAATAGGCAACTAGTTACAGGTTCAAAAGCACTTAGGAGAGAACAACAGGCAAGTCCAAACATTGAAAAATAAAAAGGAGAGAAAATACCTCATTTTCCAGTGGAGAGATTGTTACTACACTGGAGTCAAGAGAAAGGACTGCAAGCTGGAACTTAGTGACCAGATAGTTCTCACCCTTAGTAAGAACTCAGTAAGAACCTTATCTTAGTAAGAACATTATCCTAAGTATGACTAACTTTCCCAACTCCAAATAACCTTAAAGAAAAATCTGACAATTAGAACATTTTAAGCCATTAGCTGAAATGAGAGTTTCAAAGCAATAACTTTAAATCACCTCTGGAGATGGATGGTTTCCTTTTTTTTTTTTTTAAATTTATACCCTATTTTGTTCCAAAAAGACTTAAGATTATTTCTAGAATTTATTTTTTTACAAACATTTACCAAGTGTCTATGATGGCAGGCTGTTTTATATAAATGAATAGAGCAAGGCCCTGCCACCAACATCTCAGAAACAGGGAATTGAACACATAGATTCAAACCCAGTCTGTGGAATCAGGCAGCCCTAGATCTGTGCTCCTAGATCAGCTCCTTTCCCTATTAAGGTAAAACCTTAGACCTGCTATTTGACCTCTTCAATCCTCAGGTTCTTTGTAAAACAGGGAAAACCACATCATCTACTTCACTGGATTTTGTGGCAGTTAAATTGTATAATTCTCCAAATGTTGAAAACATGACTATCTTTCAAACCTATACTGAATGGGAGACACAGTTATTTAACTCACTAATGAGGAAACCAGTAGGGTCACAAAGCTGATTCAAAGGCATATGTGAGAGACTGATACACATAATAAATGAAAAAAAGTGCTAGAATAAGATTGCTAAATTATTTTTAGACAGGTATGTCCTATAGAGTAATAAAACTTAATGTTTGGGGTTATCTTTTCTGTGGAAATTATTTGCATTTCTGCCACCCAAAAATTATTTGAAATGTATCAGTCTGCTACAAGTAGGCATCTAATTCCTCCTGGGCCTGAATCAATAGTAAATGGGAGGTCAAACAAAGATGTATGTCTAGAGAATTAGATAATCTTTGGGTAGTCCTGTTAGACAATATTCCAGCATGAAAAGACATGCTGTCATCATTTTGCCTTACTTCCAAGTTTGGGATAATTTTTCTTAATACACCTTAAGTGTTTAGCACAGAGCTTGCTACATAATAAGTGCTGAACATATGATAGCATATTTATCATTTCATTCTTTATAATCCTAGCTCTGCTGCATACTAGCTGGGTGGTCTTAGGCGTGTTTTCTCTTTGCTTTAGTTTTTTCATCTATAAAATGGGGATAATGGTGTTTTCTACCACACAAGGCTATCAGGAGGATTAAGTAAATATTTAATATGCACAAGACACTTAGTATCTGGCACATAGTAGTCACTAAATAAGTGAAAGTGAATGCTGTCATTCTCCAGAACACTTGGTGTCACTACAGCCAATATTTTCACAATATAAGGAAATGAAAGGGGAGGAAATTGCTGTAATGTTGAGAGGATGGGCTCAGCTGGTCAGAGAATGCCGAAAGAATACCTTTGCAGCTTGAACTTGGACTAAAGAACAAGCTATTTATAGCTGTGCTGGGAAACCAGCTCACCCTTGCCTCAAGCATTATTAAAATGGACGTGTTCCAGAGTTCAGAAAGCAAGGATAAATTTCATACTCTTGTCTACTTTTTGTCCTCATCCTCACATAGTAATAATATGCAACACACTTTCACAGGTGACTACAAGCACTGCCCCATTCTTCTAGACCTCTTGTGACCATGACATCTTTCCCTGGGGATGAAAATGTTAATTACTTTTTACTAAAAGCAGCTTCCCCAACACATTTGACTGCCTTATTTGTTGTGGAAATAGAAAGCAAATGTCATCACCAACCAAACGCTCTACACAATCCCAGCCCAAATAGTCAAGAAGCTACACTATTTTCATATTTTCTCCTCTGTGTGAGGAGCATCTGAACTGTGTGTAGATAAGACTAATTATTCTCTTCCCACAATCTTCTCCTGGAATTGGTACATTGGGGAATGCACTTTAGACCAATGACCAGCTTAAGCTGGTGTAAATAAGACACCCATCTGAGTGTTGTGGACTTCTCTGTTCCATGAGTCATTATATGAAGGATAAATAACATGATCATAAATACCCAGAACCCCCAGAGTCAGAACAGCTATTTTTTTTCAGTGCACACAAATATTGATGAAAATAGGTTTAATGGCAGCTCCTGTGGATACAAGTTACTAGGAGGCCACCTGGAGTTGTGTTTCTCTCCTCCCAGGTCGTGGTTCCTAAGCTGAGATTCAGCTCTATGAAGCCAGAGAGTTCAGACTGTGACTGTCACTGAAGATGTGCCTTTTAATAAGCCCATTTCAAGGATAAGCTGGGCTATACTGTGTCACCCTATAAACAGGTGATTAGTGTTAAAAGGTTATCATGGCCTTTTCAGAAGTGATTCATCCTTCCCTATTTATTTATTCATCTATTCATTTGTTAACTGTCTCTAATGATAGAAGTAATAACTATATTATTAATTTCAGATAATCGGTATATCACAGAAAAGTACAAGGAAATAGCCAAAGATTCTGCATAATTCCACCACCCAAATATAATCCTGGCAACAGGTTTTTGTTTTGTGTACTTCTAAAGTCGTTCATGAGAGAAAGATTGATCATACCTTTGTACATTTGTTCATACATTTGTAACCTGCCTGGCTGGTAAGGGCTTGTTCCAGTTATCTAAGTCTGCATAACAAACCACCTCCAAACTTAGTACCTTTAAAAACATCAATATTTATTTTACTCACAAATCTGCAATTTGGGCAGGGCTTGATGGGGACAGTTTGTCTGTGCTCCACTTAGCGCCAGCCGGGGCAGCTCAAAGGCTGGGGTGGCATTATCTGAAGGCCACCTGGTTTGCACGCCAGGTGCCTGGGCTGGAAGACTAAGACCTGAGACTGAATAATTGGGTGTTCCCAGGCACCTCTTGTTTTCTATGTGCTCTGCCCTCATGTTGTCTCCAGCATGGTAGCTTCAGGTGAGCTGGACTTCTTACATGTCAACTTAGGGTTCCCAAAGCTTGTGTACTGCCTGGGGTTGGGGGGACACTGTGTCACTTTTATAACTCGGCCTTGAAAGCACGCAGCATCACTTCCACCACATTACACTTGTTAGAATCGAGTCAGTAGAACCAGCCCATATACACTGAGAGGGCAAACTGGAATCCATCTTCTCAGAGGAACGTCAAAGTGTTTCTGAGCATGTTTTTAAACCCCAGGGAATTTAACAACGAAATGAATAGTTGAAAAAATAAATAGGGAAGTATGAATCACTTCTGAGAAAGGTTGTGAAAATCTTTTAACACTATTGTGTGCAGTATAGCCCATCTCATTCTTGAAATATACCTATTAAAGAAAATGCATACATTCTGTGGCAGTAAACATTTGTTGGAATGGACCTAACAAGTCATGAGCATTTTCCTGTATCAGTGAATAATTTAACAGCATGATTTTAAGAGTTGCATTGTGGATTTATCATAATTTATTTAACCACTTTCCAGTCACTCAATGTCAGGTATTTAAACCATTTACTTTGTTATATAGATAACTCTATGATTACAGAGTTTTCTGTTTTCTTTTGATAATTTCAGGAACATAGAATTTCTGGGTGAAAGGGATACATATTTTTAAGGTTTTGACTATCTACTGCAAAAGTGGCCTAGATATTTTAAAAGAAACTTTAGTTTTTATGAAATTTTACAAAATTAAGCAGAAGATACAGAGATTTCCCATATGCTCCCACAAGCATAGCCTCCCCCATTATCAACACTTGGTACATTTGTTATATTGATGTACCTACACTGACGCATCATAATCACTCAGAGTCTATAGTTTATACTAGGGCTCACCCTTGGTGTTGTACCTTCTATGGGTTTGCACAAATGTGTAATAATATATAACCATCATTATAATATCATACAGAGGATATTCAGAGTGTAATGACATGTATCCACCATTATAGTATCAGACAATAGTTTCTCTGCCTCAAAACTCCTCTGTGCTCTGCCTTTTCTCCATCCCTCCCACCAACTACTGGCAACCACTGATCCTTTTGCTGTCCCCATGGGTTTGCGTTTTCCAGAATATCATATAGATGAAATCAAACAGTATGTAGCCTTTTCAGAATGGTTTCTTTCACTTAGTAATATTTATTAAAATTCCCTCCATGTCTTTTCCTGGTCTGATAACTCATTTCTTTTTAGCAATAATTAATATTCCGTTACCTGAATGTACCAGAGTTTGTTTATTCATTTACCTAATTGAAGAACATTTTAGTTGCTTCCAAGTCTTGGCATTTATGAATAAAGATGTTTTAACATCTGTGTGCAGGTTTTTGTATGAATATAAATTCTCACCTCCTTTGGTTGTATACCAAGGGACATGACTGCTGGATTATATGATAAGCCAATGTTTAGTTTTTTGAGAAACTGTCTTCCAAAGTGACTGTATCACTTTGCATTTCCACGAGTAATGAATAAAAGTCCCTGTTGCTTCACATCCTCACCAGCATTTGGTGTTATCAGGGTTCTGGATTTTGACCTTTCTTATAGGTGTGTTGTTCTCTCTGCTTTTTGTTTTAATTTGCATTTCCCTAATGATACAGGATATGAAGCATCTTTTGATATGCTTATTTGCCATTTATATATCTTCTTTGGTGAGGTCTTTGGCCTGTTTTTCAATCAGGTTGTTTTTTTTTTTTTAATTGTTGACTTTTAAGAGTTCTTCATATATTTTGGATAAGAGTTCTTTATCAGATGTGTCTTTTTTCTCAGTCTGTGCCTTGTATTTTCATTCTTTTGACAGTATCTTTTACAAAACAGAAATTTTTACTTTTAATGAAATTCAGCTTACTGATTATTTCTTTCATGGACCATACCTTTGGTATTGTATCTAAAAAGTCTGTGTCAAATCCAAGGTCATCCAGATTTTCTATGCTATCTTCTAACTGTTTTATAGTTTTGCATCATACATTTAGGTCTGTGACCCATTTTGAGTTAGCTTTTGTGGAGGGTGTATCATCTGTGTCTACACTCATGTGATGTCCAGTTGTTCCAGCTCCATTTGCTGAAAAGACTACTTTTTCTCCAGTGTATTGCCTTCATTCCTTTGCCAAAAACAAGTTGACTGTATTCATGTGGGTCTACTTCTGCACTTTCTATTCTGTTCCATTAATCTATCTGTCTATTCTTTTGTAAACACTACACTGTCTTGATTATATTTTAGCTTTATAGTAAGCTTTGAAGTCAGATAGTGTCAGTCCACCAACTTTGTTCTTGTCTGTCAATATTGTGTTGGCTATTCTGAGTCTTTTGCCTGTCCATATAAACTTTAGAATCAGTTTATTAATCTCCACATTATAACTTGCTGGAATTTTGATTGGGAAGGCATTGAATGTATACGTCAAGTTGGAAAGAACTTACACTTTGACAGTATTGAGTTTTCCTCTCCATGAACATGGAATTTATATCCATTTATTTAGTTTTTCTGATTTATTTCATCAGGGTTTTGTAGTTTTACTCATATAGATCTTGTTAGATTTGTACTTAAGTATTTTACATTTTGGAGTGCTAATATACATGGTATTGTGTTTTTACATTGCTGTGATTAGTCCATTGCTTGTATCTAGGAAAGCAATTGACTTTTTTATATTAAACTTCTATCCAACAAACTTGCTATAGTAACTTATTAGTTCCAGGAGTTTTTTTTTGTTCTTTCAGATTTTCTCCATAGTCAATCATGTCCTCTGCAAACAAACAGTTTCATTTCTTCCTTCCTAATCTGTATACCTTTTATTTCCTTTTCTTTTCTTATTGCATTAGCTAACACTTCCAATGTGATGCTGAAATCTTTGAGTTTCTCTCCTTTAATTATAACATGAGCTGTAGACTTTTTGTAGATTTTTTAATCAAGTTGAGGAAGTTCTAGTTCCTAGTTTACTGAGAGTTTTTAATCATGAATAGGTGTTGGATTTTGTCACATGCTCTTTTTAATTCTAATGATATTATCATGTGATTTTTCTTCTTTAGCCTGTTGCTGTGACAGATTACATAAATTAATTTTAAGTGTTGAACTAGCCTTACATACTTGGGATAAATCTCACTTGGTTTTTGTATATAGTTCTTTGTATACATTGTTGGATTTGATTTGTTAATATTTTATTGAGGATATTTGCATCTATGTTCATGAGAGATATTAGTTTTCTTTTCTTGTAATGCTTTTGTGTGGTTTTGATAGAAGGGTAATGCTGCCCTCATAGAATGCACTAAGAAGTATGCCCTCTGCTTCTACTGAAAAAAAAGTTTAGAGAATTTGTATAATTTCTTCCTTAAATGTTTGGTAGAATTTACCAGTTAATCCAGTTGAGACTGGTGCTTTCTATTTTAGAAGGTTATTAATTATTGAATCAATTTCTTTAATATATATAGGTCTACTCAGATGGTTTATTTCTTCTTGTGTGAGTTCTGGCAGACTGTGTTGTTCAAGGAATTGATTTATTTAGGTTATCAAAACTGTCGGCATAGAATTGTTCCTAGTATTTCTTTATTATCATTTTAGTGTCCACAGTATCTGTAGTGATGTGCCATCTTTCATTTCTGATATTGACAATTTGAGTTTTCACTTTATTTTATTAGTTAGCCAAGCTAGAGGCTTATCAATCTTATTGATCTTTTCAGAGCACCAGCTTTTGGTTTCATTGCTATTATTTGGGGGAAAACCGTTAACTCTTAGATAATTTAAGAATAAGAAAAATAAGTTTTATAGTTTACTTTCACTTATTCCTTCTTTGATGTTCTTTCTTTGTATAGATCTAAGTTTCTGACCTTTAACGTTTTCCTTCTCTCTAAAAGAACTTGTAACGTTTCTTGCAAGATAGGTCCACTGGCAATAAATTCCCTCAATTTTTGTTTTTCTGTGAAAGTCTTTATATCTCCTTCACTTTTGAAAGATGACTTCACAGGGCACTGAATTCTAGGTTGGTTGGTGACGGGTTTCTCTCAACAACTTTAATATTTCATTCTAGTCTCTTCTTGTTTGCATGGTTTCTGAGGAGAAGTCAGATGTAATTCTTATCTTTGCTGCTCTATAGATAAAATGTTTTCCCCCTCTGGCTTCTTTCAGGAGTTTTCCTTAATCTTCAATTTTCTGTAGTTTGAAAATATATGCCTAGTTGTAGGTTTGGGGAGTTTGAGGGGTTTGTTAGTTTCTGCATTTACCCTGCTTGGTGTTCTCTAAGCTTCTTAGATCTGTGGTTTGGTGTCTGACATTAATTTGGGGAAATTCTCAGTCATTACTGTTTCAAATATTTCTTCTGTTCCTGTCTCTTCTCCTTCTAGTACTCCCATTCTCATATGTTAAACCTTTTGTAGTTGTTCCATGGTTCTTGGATATTCTGTTTTTTTCCCCAGTCTTTGTTCTCTTTGCTTTTTGGTTTTGGGGCATTCTATTGAGACATCCTCAAGCTCAGAGATTCTTCCCTCAGCTATGTCCAGTCTACTAAAAGCCCATTAAAGGCATTCTTCATTCCTGTCACAACGTTTTCTATCTCAATCATTTCTTTTTGGTTTTTGTCTTAGAATTCCCATCTTTCTTCTTACATTGCCCTTTTGTTCTTATATGCTGTCTACTTTATCCATTAGAGTTCTTAGTATATTAATCATAGTTGTTTTAAATCCCCAGTGTGATCATTCCAACATCTCTCCTTTATCTGAGTCTGGTTCTGATACTTGTTCTGTCTCTTTAAACTGTGTTTTTTGCCTTTTGGTATGTCTTGTAATTTTTCCTTGATAGCCTAGAATGATGTACTGGGTAAAAGCAACTGTTGTAAATAGACATTTAGCAATGTATCAATAGTAGTGAGGTATGAGGGGAGGCGAAGCATTCTATAATCCTATAATTAGGTTTCAGTGTTATGTTTGTTTGGATTATGATTCCAGCTGATATCTAATGCAAAAACTGGAGAAAATGTAATTTAAAAAATAACAGGATCCATGTCAAAATGATGTCTGTTCTGACAGTATTTCATATCAGTTGTGCTTCTCAATATAGCATTAATTTACTCCTTTGCCTATTAACTGCTTTGCTGTGGGCAATTTTTTAAATCGTGCATAACAATTTCTCTTACGTATGAATGATTATCAAATATACAAGATTTTACACTGTGCCTCTCAATCTGCTTCCATTCTTTGGAATGAATTCCTTTCTATTGATCTATTTCTTATTTTGTTTGAAAGTATGGCCTAGTCTTGATATGCAGTGTAAATGGCTTTTGTTGGAACTGAAGATTGTGCTTTCCAGTCCAGCTTTCCTCTAGCTCTGCTTTCAATTAAAGTTCAATTTTGCTCCATTGTTGGCCGCAGTATGAGATGCATTATATAAAATCTAATTTGCATATACTGAAACATTAGAAGCACACCAGAGGCACTTCTTATTATTTAAATTCTAAAATTATTCCCTTATCCCACATCTGGTGGGATCATGTAAGGTTCATTTTTTTCCTATCCTCTGAAATCCCCCTGTGAGCCATTAGTGTTAGATGAAATCATCCTCAAAGACTCTGAAAGGAACTTTATCAAAGAGTCATACCTCTAGCATTGTGCTTTCTTGTTTTATTCACACATAAAAAAGTCAATATTCACATGAACAATTTAGCTTTACTTATTTCTACAAGCACAATGGCATTATATTTATACTTAAGAAAGTGAGAAGGATCAATGATTTCTTGGAATTCTCTCTCTCTCTCTCTCTCTCTCTCTCTCTCTCTCACACAAGGCCTTGTATATATTCTATTTTGGTTGTAACCCCTGTGGTTGCACAAAGCAGAAACCCAAAACAAACAAGTTTAACCAAGTGAAAATTCATTGGTTCAAATAACCAGAAACTCCAAGGGCAGATTTTCAGGTACTGATAACATAAGGGCTATAGGTACAAGAAGTATCTTCAGGCTTCAGTCTCAATCTCTCGCTACGTTGGACTGGTTTGGATCAGGTGCTTATCCCTGAACCAACCCCTGTGGCCAGAGTGTGAAACCTGTCCATTGAACAAGTCTGGTCATGTAAATCTCCTGAATCCAAGCCCATCCAAACACTTTGACAGAGAGTTGGGAGGGGTATTTCCCATGGAAAGATCAAACTGATTGCCAGAAAATGGTGGTATGTTGTGGGAGGTACACAAAATAAATATCCACTAAACTCTGTAGACAGTTGGAGAATCAAGCATTCCTCCAAACCCGATCTGACTCTCAGCCCTCTTATTCAACTATTGTGCTTAAATAAACGAAATGATTCAGTCAAGAAATTAGGTCAGTGAAAAACATTTGAAAACTTGCACTGTGTTGAAACATAGAGACTCCAAGTATTTCTCTTTTCAAACGGTATGCTGTCATCACACATACCAATGCAGTAGCTCACCATAGTCATCATGCCAGTAAGAGGGTCAGCACCAATGAAAAAGAAGGGTTAATAATTCCAGTCACAATTGAGGCAACATATTTATCTCATCTATCTTCCAAAAGCCCACTAAAATGACAGTAAGAAAAAATAATTTTAAGAATAAACATGGTAGTACAAAGAGAATCATAGAAGAGATGACAGCAGAAAGATCCTGGAAGCTGGGAAGCAGATGGATAAGACTTGTGAAAGGTGAAAACTGGGCCAGCAAGGGGTATGGGATCCAGAAGCAAGTCAAATCAAGGCAGAATGGATGAACGTTAAGGGCTTCAAGTGGAGTTTAGGTGGGGAATCAAAAAAGAAGAATCTGACAAAAGTTAGGCAGAGAAATAGACATCTAGACCTGCCTTCCAACCCAGAGTAGCCTGGGGGTTGGCCTTACAGCACTCGGGTAAAAGACAGGAGGTGTCGTCTCTGGAGGCGTTGAAAGAGAGACACTGAAAACATGTGGGCCTCAGGAGAGGTGCGTACTGAAAGGTGCATCCTTCCTCAAGAATTCTAAATTTGATTTTTTTAATGAAATAGAATTGACACTGTGTATGTTTAAGGTGTATGTGTTAATTAGATACAGTCATATATTGCAATATGACTACCACCCTAAATTTGACCCTGGATTTCCAAGTTATTATGAAGGTATAGTAGTCAAAAGAATAGAAAATATTTTTAAAATTTATTTTATTGACAATGTTGTGTTCATTTCTGCTGTATAGCAAAATTGATTCAGTTTATATATATATACACACACACATATGTATTCTTTTTAATATTCTTTTCCATTATGGTTTATCACAGGATATTGAAGATAGTTCTCTGTGCTATACAGTAGGACCTTGTTGTTTATCCATCCTATATAAAATAGTTTGCAACTGCTAATCCCAAACTCCTAATCCATCCTTCTTCCACCCCCTCCCTCTTGGCAACCACAAGTCTAGAACATATTTTATTAGCAATTTGTTAGCTCTATTTATGCTTTTTATGTTGATAGAAATGTAGTATGTGGGCCTCCATGGGTACTCTTGCCTCAGGTCCTACAAACAGAGTTCAAAACAAACAGGATAAAAGAACCTTGAGGAACACAGACAGTGTA
>NW_006798913.1:2191639-2217459 GCF_000442215.2 Lipotes vexillifer | reverse complement strand
CAGGGTAGGGAACAGAAACAAACAAACAACAACAAGCCACCCTGTAAATGACATGCTCATAGAGATAGGAAGAGATGCTGTCCAAGAGGTGGAAGGAGCCTGAGCCCCTTCCAGTGGCTGCTTCTCCCTAGCCTGGGCAGAGCCACTGACTTGAGTGAACAGAGGTCCTTCAGAGCATTCTGTGCTGCCTGTAAGAACATCCCCTTCTGGAGAGATCCCACATGAACGATTGGCACCACCTTCCATGCACCTTAGGGGGTCCCATGGAGATCTTGTGCTCATGGCAGAAACTATCCCCCACCCCACCGACATTCCACTACCGTTAGGCCTGAGCCTGTGTCCCTCGGCCACTGAGAAGAACAGGACAAGAACCTCAGCCCAATGGCACTGAATTCCCTAAACTGCTTCTCCCACCCTTTGTTTCCTAGCCGTGAACCTCCACTCTGGCCTCTGGAATATGGGATTAGATACAAACTCCATCACCAGCAAAACCCCTACATCCTCAATTTCTTTTCTGAAAATTCCCTTCACTTTCTGACCCTCAAAGAGACCTGGCTTCTCCTAAAGCTATAGCTTCCCACATGCCTGATGCAGGTGGTATCCATTTTCCCTCCCACATCCCCTGCACCACGGGGCCTCCTAACCATTTCCATTTCTGTCTGCTCCTGCCTAACACCCCTCTGAAGTTCCTCTGAAGCTCAAGTGTTCACACTCCGTCAGCCACCACCTTTATTAGACTATCTCAAGGTCACTTCCCCTCATTCCATGAAGATCTTAGCACCTGGCTTGTGGTCCCTTTCTCCAGCACTAAACCAGCTGTAACACTTGGCATGTCAGTATGGAGATGGTCTACCTAACACCCTGTCTGCTTGGTTCCTTAAGTTTCCCTCCTTCAAGCAACCATTTCCTCAGCTCCCCTGCCCACAGAACACTTCATCACTACTCTGCATCCATGCCCTGCTCTCTCACTTTGCCAGCTCTCTCAGCCAAACCCAGTTCCACTCACTCCACATGTGCACCTATGCAGTTGACCGTGGCTGGAAGAAAATGAGGTAACCAGGCTGACTGACCTTATTTAAATTTGTGATCAGTAACCACACTTGGGCCTTTAGTGCTGATTAGCAGAACGAACACCTTTCTTTCTTCCTTTTCCTCTCCTACTTTCCTAGGTTAATATTTCACCTTTTCAAACCCTTGTACACTGTTGGTAAGAATGTAAATTTGTGCAGCTACTATGGAAAAGAGTAAAGAGGTTCCTCAAAAACTAAAAATAAAGTTACCATATGATCCAGCAATGCCCTTCCTGGGAATATACCAAGATAAAACTCTAATTCAAAAAGATACATGCATGCCTATGTTCATAGCAGCACTGTTTACAATAGCCAAGACATGGAAACAACCTAAATGTCCATCAACAGATGAATGGATAAAGAAGATATGGAGAAAGGAGCCCGCGTTTCCGCGGAGCTGGAACACTTGGCTTGGGGTCTCTTCCCTCCACCATCACTGAACTGCCCTGGAGCCCGAGGGGAGGGCGGCCTCACTGAGGCTGCTGACTCTGGAGGGGCCCCAGCAGCCGAAGCCATGACAGTCCTGGGGACTGCAGGCCAGATCACTCATCCTGGGGTGAGCCAGCTGCCATGTCATGAGGACACTCAAGCAGCCCTAAGGAGACATCCATGTGGCAAGGAACTGAGGCCTCCTACCTACAGCCATGCCACACTGCACAACATGGGGGACCCT
This sequence comes from Lipotes vexillifer, assembly GCF_000442215.2. Classification (NCBI taxonomy): domain Eukaryota; kingdom Metazoa; phylum Chordata; class Mammalia; order Artiodactyla; family Lipotidae; genus Lipotes; species Lipotes vexillifer. The sequence continues at coordinate 2,215,716 of NW_006798913.1, read as the reverse complement.
AGTTCCCCTACCAGGGATTGAACCCACACCACCTCCACTGAAATCATGAATTCCAAAGCACTGGACTGCCAGGGAAGTCCCTGTCCTTTATTATAAAAAGTGTGAGTACAAGAAGACCTCAGAGCTTCTGAAAGGCTCTTGGTGCTCTAGCCAGGTGTCAGGGCTCTGCTTCTGAGGTGAGAGAGCCAAATTCACGACATTGGTCCACAAGAGACCTCCCAGCTCCACAAAATATCAAATGGCAAAAACCTCCCAGAGATCTCCATCTCAACGCCAAGACCTAGCTCCACTCAATGACCAGCAAGCTCCAGTGCTGGACACCCTATGCCAAACAACTAGCAAGACAGGAACACAACCCCACCCATTAGCAGAGAGGTTGCCTAAAATCATAAGGCCAGAGACACCCCAAAACACACCACCAGACGTAGACCTGACCACCAGAAAGACAAGATCCAGCCTCATCCACCAGAACACAGGCACTAGTCCCCTCCACCAGGAAACCTACACAATCCACTGAACAAACCTTAGCCACTGGGAGCAGACACCGAAAACAATGGGACCTATGAACCTGCAGCCTGTGAAGAGGAGACCACAAACACAGTAAGCTAAGCAAAATGAGAAGACAGAGAAACACACAGCAGATGAAGGAGTAAGATAAAAACCCACCAGACCTAACAAATGAAGAGGAAATAGGCAGTCTACCTGAAAAAGAATTCAGAATAATGATAGTAGAGAGGATCCAAAATCTTGGAAATAGAATGGAGAAGATACAGGAAAAGTTCAACAAGGACCTAGAAGAACTAAAGAGCAAACAAACAGTGATGAACAACACAATAAATGAAATTTAAAATTTTCTAGAAGGGATCAATAGCAGAATAATTGAGGCAGAAGAACAGATAAGTGACCTGGAAGATAAAATAGTGGAAATAACTACTGCGAGCAGAATAAAGAAAAAAAAAATGAAAAGAATTGAGGACAGTCTCAGAGACCTCTGGGACAACATTAAATGCACCAACATTCGAATAATAAGCATCCCAGAAGAAGAAGAGAAAAAGAAAGGGACTGAAAAAATATTTGAAGAGATTATAGTTGAAAACTTCCCTAATATTGGAAAGGAAATAGTTAATCAGGTCCAGGAAGCACAGAGAGTCCCATACAGGATAAATCCAGGGAGAAACATGCCAAGACACATATTAATCAAACTATCAAAAATTAAATACAAAGAAAAAATATTAAAAGCAGCAAGGGAAAAACAACAAATAATATACAAGGGAATCCCCATAAGGTTAACAGCTGATCTTTCAGCGGAAACACCTCAAGCCAGAAGCGGGTGGCAGGACATATTTAAAGTGATGAAGGGGAAAAACCTACAACCAAGATTACTCTACCCATCAAGGATCTCATTCAGATTTGATGGAGAAATTAAAATCTTTACAGAGAAGCAAAAGCTAAGAGAATTCAGCACCACCGAACCAGCTTTACAACAAACACTAAAGGAACTTCTCTAGGCAGGAAACACAAGAGAAGGAAAAGACCTACAATAAAAAACCCAACACAATTAAGAAAATGGTAATAGGAACATATATATTGATAATTACCTTAAATGTAAATGGATTAAATGCTCCTACCAAAAGACATAGGCTGGCTGAATGGATACAAAAACAAGACCCATATATATGCTGTCTACAAGAGACCCAATTCAGACCTAGGGACACATACAGACTGAAAGTGAGGGGACAGAAAAAGCTATTCCATGCAAATGGAAATCAAAAGAAAGCTGGAGTAGCAATTCTAATATCAGACAAAATAGACTTTTAAACAAAGACTATTACAAAACACAAAGAAGGACACTACATAATGATCAAGGGATTGATCCAAGAAGATATAACAACTGTAAATATTTATGCACCCAACATAGGAGCACCTCAATACATAAAGCAAATACTAACAGCCATAAATGGGGCAATCAACAGTAACACAATAGTAGGGGACTTTAACACCCCACTTTCACCAATGGACACATCATCCAAAATGAAAATAAATAAGGAAACACAAGCCTTAAATGATACATTAAACGAGATGGACTTAATTGATATTTATAGGACATTTCATCCAAAAACAACAGAATACACTTTCTTCTCAAGTGCTCATGGAACATTCTCCAGGATAGATCATATCTTGGGTCACAAATCAAGCCTTGGTAAATTTAAGAAAATTGAAATCGTATCAAGTATCTTTTCCAACCACAATGCTATGAGACTAGATATCAATTACAGGAAAAAATCTGTAAAAAACACAAACACATGGAGGCTAAACAATACACTACTTAATAACCACAGATCACTGAAGAAATCAAAGAGGAAATCAAAAAATATGTAGAAACAAATGACAATGAAAACAGGATGACCCAAAACCTATGGGATGCAGCAAAAGCAGTTCTAACAGCGAAGTTTATAGCAATACAATCCTACATTAAGAAACAAGAAACATCTCAAATAAACAACCTAACTTTACACCTAAAGCAATTAGAGAAAGAAGAACAAAAAACCCCCAAAGTTAGCAGAAGGAAAGAAAGCATAAAGATCAGATCAGAAATAAATGAAAAAGAAATGAAGGAAACTATAGCAAAGATCAATAAAACTAAAAGCTGGTTCTTTGAGCATATAAACAAAATTGATAAACCAGTACCCAGACCCACCAAGAAAAAAGGGAGAAGACTCCTATCAATAGAATTAGAAATTAAAAAGAAGTAACAACTGACACTGCAGAAATACAAAGGATCATGAAAGATTGCTACAAGCAACTATATGTCAATAACATGGACAACCTGGAAGAAATGGACAAATTCTTAGAAATGTACAACCTTCCGAGACTGAACCAGGAAGAAACAGAAAATATGAATAGTCCAATCAGAAGCAGTGAAATTGAAACTGTGATTAAATATCTTCGAACAAACAAAAGCCCAGGACCAGATGGCTTCACAGGTGAATTCTATCAAACATTTAGAGAAGAGCTAACACCTATCCTTCTCAAACTCTTCCAAAATATAGCAGAGGGAGGAACACTCCCAAACTCATTCTACGAGGCCACCATCACCCTGATACCAAAACTAGACAAAGACGTCTCAAAGAAAGAAAACTACAGGCCAATATCACTGATGAACATATACGCAAAAATCCTCAACAAAATACTGGCAAACAGAATCCAATAGCACATTAAAAGGATCATATACCATGATCAAGTTGGGTTTATCCCAGGAATGCAAGGATTCTTCAATATATGCAAATCTATCAATGTGATAAACCATATTAACAAATTGAAGGAGAAAAACCATATGATCATCTATATAGATGCAGAGAAAGCTTTCAACAAAATTCAACACACATTTATGATAAAAACCCTGCAGAAAGTAGGCATAGAGGAAACTTACCTCAACATAATAAAGGTCATATATGACACACTCACAGCCAACATCATCCACCCTCAATGGTGAAAAACTGAAACCATTTCCACTAACATCAGGAAGAAGACAAGTTTGCCCACTCTCACCACTATTACTGAACATAGCTTTGGAAGCTTTAGCCACAGCAATCAGAGAAGAAAAAGAAATAACAGGAATCCAAATTGGAAAAGAAGAAGTACAGCTGTCACTGTCTGCAGATGACATGATACTATACATAGAGAATCCTAAAGATGCTACCAGAAAACTGCTTGAGCTAATCAATGAATTTGGTAAAGTAGCAGGATACAAAATTAATGCACAGAAATCTCTGGCATTCCTATACACTAATGATGAAATATCTGAAAGTGAAATTATGGAAACACTCCGATTAACATTGCAACAAAAAGAATAAAATATCTAGGAATAAACCTACCTAAGGAGACAAAAGAGCTGTATGCAGAAAATTATAAGACAGTGATGAAACAAATTAAAGATGATACAAATAGATGGAGAGATATACCATGTTCTTGGATTGGAAGAATCAACATTGTGAAAATGACTCTACTACCCAAAGCAATCCACAGATTCAATGCAATCCCTATGAAACTACCACTGGCATTTTTCACAGAACTAGAACAAAAATTTCACAATTTGTATGGGAACACAAAAGACCCCGAATAGCCAAAGCAATCTTGAGAAAGAAAAACAGGGCTGGAAGAATCAGGTTCCCAGAATTCAGACTATACTACAAAGCTACAGTAATCAAGATAGTATGGTACTGGCACAAAAACAGAAAGATAGATCAATGGAACAGGAGAGAAAGCCCAGAGATAAACCCACGCACATATGGTCACCTTATCTTTGATATAAGAGGGAAGAATATACAGTGGAGAAAAGATAGCCTCTTCAATATGTGGTGCTGGGAAAACTGGACAGCTACATGTAAAAGAATGAAAGTAGAACACTCCCTAACACCATAAACAAAAATAAACTCAAAATGTATTAAAGACCTAAATGTAAGGCCAGACACTATTAAACTCTTAGAGGAAAACATAGGCAGAACACTCCATGAAATAAATCACAGCAAGATCCTTTTTTGACCCACCTTCTAGAGAAATGGAAATAAAAACAGAAATAAACAAATGGGACCTAATGAAACTTAAAAGTTTTTGCAAAGCAAAGGAAACCATAAAGAAGACCAAAAGACAACCCTCAGAATGGTAGAAAATATTTTCAAATGAAGCAACTGACAAAGGATTCATCTCCAAAATTTACAAGCAGCTCATGCAGTTCAATATCAAAAGAACAAACAACCCAATCCAAAAATGGGCAGAAGACCTAAATAGACAATTCTCCAAAGAAGATATACAGGCTGCCAACAAACACATGAAAGAATGCTCAACATTCTAATTCTAACATTCTAACATTCTAATGCTCAATCATTAGAGAAATGCATATCAAAACTACAATGAGATATCATCTCACACTGGTCAGAATGGTCATCATCAAAAAATCTACAAACAATAAATACTGGAGAGGGTGTGGACAAAAGGGAACACTCTTGTACTGTTGGTGGGAATGTAAATTGATACAGCCATGATGGAGAACAGTATGGAGGTTCCTTAAAAAACTACAAATAGAACTACTATATGACCCAGCAATCCCACTACTGGGCATATACCCTGAGAAAACCATAATTCAAAAAGAGTCCAGTACCACAATGTTCATTGCAGCTCTATTTACAATAGCCAGGACATGGAAGCAACCTAAATGTCCATCGACAGATGAATGGATAAAGAAGATGTGGCACATATATACAATGGAATATTACTCGTCATAAAAATAAACGAAATTGAGTTATTTGTAGTGAAGTTGATGGAACTAGAGTCTGTCATACAGAGTGAAGTAAGTCAGAAAGAGAAAAACAAATACCGTATGCTAACACATATATATGGAATCTAAAAACAAAAAATGTCATGAAGAACCTAGGGGCAAGATGGGAATAAAGACACAGACCTACTAGAGAATGGACTTGAAGTTATGGGGAGGGGGTAGTGTAAGCTGGGACAAAGTGAGAGAGTGGCATGGACATATATACACTACCAAATGTAAAATAGCTAGCTAGTGGGAAGCAGCTGCATAGCACAGGGAGATCAGCTCAGTGCTTTGTGACCACCTAGAGGGTTGGGATAGGGAGGGTGGGAGGGAGGGAGATGCAAGAGGGAAGAGATATGGGTATATATGTATATGTATAACTGATTCACTTTGTTATAAAGCAGAAACAAACACACCATTGTAAAGCAATTATACTCCAATAATGCTGTTAAATAAAAAAGAAGAAGATATGACATTTATATATAGTGGAATGTTACTCAACCATAAAAAAGAATGAAAGAATGCTATTTGCAGCAACATGGATGGACCTAGAGATTATCATACTAAGTGAAGTAAGTCAGATAGAGAAAGACAAATATCACATGATATCGCTTATATGTCTAATCTAAAAGACGACACAAATGAAGTTATCTATGAAACAGAAACAGACTCACAGACACCGAGAACAGACTTGTGGTTTCCAAGGGGTGGGGTGGTGGGAGATGAATGGATTGGGAGTTTGGGATTGATTAACAGGTGCAAACTATTATATATAGAATGGATAAACAACAAGGTCCTACTGTATAGCACAGGGAACTGTATTCAATATCTTGTAATAAACCATAATTTAAAAGAAAATATAAAAGAATGTGTACATATTTATGTATAACTGAATCACTTTGCTGCACACCAGAGTGACACAATATTATAACTCAACGATACACCAATAAATAAATAAATAAAAATTTCACACATTTTCCTTTCTCCTCAAACCTTCAACATTTCCATCCCCATCCTTATGCTCAATTGATGCCCTTGCTTCTTATTTCATCAAATAAAGAGATATAGTCAGAAGAAGGTGTCTATAAGCTACTACCACCAAATCTCCTGGTCTACCTGCATCTGTGCCCATCCATTCTGCCTTTACTCTCATGAAAAACGGATGAGTGGTCCTAGCTCCACTCCAAGGCCAACTCCTTCCGTATTTACGAATTCCACACCCCCACCCACTCAAGAACAGATGTGCTGCCACTGCCTTCTCTCTATTCTGCATCAACAATTTTCCCTCAAATTAAAAATGAGGGCGGGTGCGGGGGGGAGGGGAAGAGGAGGCACAAACACGCTTGAACTCCTATCTGTCCCTAGCGGTCACTGCATCGTTCTGCCACCCTTTCAGCAAACTCACAAAACAGCTATACTAGTTGTGTCCAATTCTTTTCCTTCATTCTCCCTTGAATCCACTACAGTTAGACTTTGGCCCTTGTCACTCAATCAGAACAGCTTTTTCTGTTATCAGTGAAATAGTACTCAGTCCTCATTTTACTCCCTCTAATTGCGGCATTGACACAGTTAATCCCTCCCTCTCCCCAGGAACATTCTTCTCTTGGTTTCTAGGACTCTCTCTTAGTTTTCCTCCTAACCTTGCCAACCACTCCTCATCAGTCTCCTTTGCTGGTTCCTCCTCATCTTCCCAATCTCTTAATGTTGGAATGTCCAGGGCACAGTCCTTGGAGCTCTTTTCTTTCCTTCTCTCTAAATGGCATGGGCGATTGATCACTCCTAATTTATATCTCTAGTCCAGACCTTTCCTTTGAAATCCAGACTCATCTATCCAACTGCCTTCTTGATCAATGAACTTGCATCTCTAATATGTATTTCAAACTTAACATGATTGAAACCGAGTTTTTTATCACCCTCTCAACCTGGCTCTTCCTATATTGTCCTCGTCACAGTAAATGGCAACAATTCCCTTCCTATGCTTGGTCTTAAAACCTTGGATCCATTCTTGAGCCCTCAATTTCCTCAGCAACTCTTGTCAGCTCTTCTTTTGAAGTATATTCAGAATCTGGCCACTTCTTGCTCTATTAGTTGGGTCCAATTTACCATCACCTCTTACCTGCACTATTGCAACAGCCTCCCAAGCGTTCCTTCTATTTCACCATTGCTCTCCTATTGTCCCTTCTCCACCAGGCAATCAGAGCCATAGTAGTTTGTTTTTTGTTTTTTTAGTTTTTTTTTTTAAGTTGAAGTATAGTTGATTTCCAATGTTGTGTTAGTTTCAGGTGTACAGCACAGTGATTCAGTTACACATATATATACATTCTTTTTCATATTCTTTTCCATTATGATTTATCACAGGATATTGAATATAGTTCCCTGTGCTATACAATAAAAGCTTGTTGTTTATCCATCCTTATATAATACGTTGAACAGCTAATTGAAAATTCCTAGTCCTTCCCTCCCCTACCTCCCCTCCCCCTTGGCAACCACAAGTCTGTTCAGAGCAATAATTTCCAAGTGTAAAACTCAGACCTTGCCTTCCCTGTACTCAAAATCCTCCATGATTTCACACCTTGATTCCTCTCTGACTTCACCTCTGATCACTCACCCCCTTACTCATCCCGATCCAGCCACACTGGTCTCCTTGACTTTCCTTAAATTTCCCATATCCCCACCTCAAGACATTTGTACTTTCAGTTTCCTCTGCCTGAAAAACTCTTCCCCAATATCACATCTTACTCCCTCACTTCTTTCTAGTCTGTTCACAAATCTCACCTTGCCTTTGAAACCTGTCTTGACTTACCCTCTTGCCAGTCACTCTCAGCCTTCCTTGACTCTGCATTTTTCTTCAGAGACTTATCACTACCTAATAGACACATTGAATGTTTTTGATTGTGAGCTCCTTTTCGATTGTAAGCTCCTTAAGACAGAGATTTTGTTTGTTTATTCACTGCCAATTGTGTAGTGCCGAGAATAATACCTAGGACATAATAACTGATGCTCAATTAATATTTGTTGAATGAAAATGGTTGATTGAAATTAAGTTGAATCACCAAAATAAGAACAAAAGAAAACATCTACAGAATGGAACCAAAATGCTGTTGAAAATAAAATATGACTGATGGAATTAAAATCTAGTAGACAAATTTGAAGATGGAGTGGAAAAAATTTTCCCAGGAAAAAAAAGAGACAGGAAATAGGAGAGAAAAGATGACAAAATAAAATGAGCTGGATAGAAAGGAAAATACCCAATACTGGGAATTCCAGAAAATGAGATAAGAGAAGAGAAGGAGAAGATGATCAAAGAAAGAATTCAATAAATTTCCCAGAACTGAAGGATATGTGTTTCCAGAATAATTTTTGCATCAAGGGAATACAAAATTACACAACACTCATGTAAATATATTGGTCTATATCCAACAAAATATATATACATTTACCATTAGACCAAGCAATCCCACTCCAGGGCTGTATCCAAAAGAGATACTTGCAAATATGCCAAATGACATACGCACTAGGATAATTATTATAGAGTTATTTGTAGTAATAAAAGACTGATGACAATCCAGATGTTTATCAATAGGAGAATGATTGAATAAGCTATGTTATCCAGTTGTAAGTAAAAATTTTGATCATTAGAAGAAATGCAAATATGAATGGAAAATTGGATAATATTAAGGCATTATTATTTAGTTTTATACAGGTAATAATGGCATCATAAATATGTTAAAAGAAAACTCATCTCTTAGAGAGGCATATTAAAGAATTTATGGGTGAAATAATGGATGTCTTGCATTACCCTTAAAATATTCCACAAAAAAATTTAAAAGAAGGGGATGGATAAAACATGACAGGCAAAATGTTGTAATTGTTTAATCTACATGATTAAACATGATTGTGTATAGACATTCATTATATTATTATCTTTACTTTTGCATATATTTGGAAATTACTGTAATAAAAATATTTATCTCCAAATGCAATGGATTTTTTATTACCATAATTAATGTACATTATCCAAAAATTAGTATATACTAGAGACAAAATGAAAGTCCTAAAAGCTGAGAGAAAGAGAGAGAGAGAGAAGGAGGGGGAGGAGAGAGAAAGAGAGAACAGATCACATAAAAAGAATCAAGAATTACAAAAAAATTCATTCCATTAAAAAAAAATAATTACAATGGCACTGGGCTCCTCAATAGCAAACTTGACCCCAGAAGACAATGAAGAAGTGCCTTCAAAATTCTGAGGAAACAACTCGCAGAATGGAGAAAATATTTGCAAATCATATAACTGGTAAGAGACTTGTGCTCAAAATATAAAAAGAATTTCTACAATTCAACAATATAAAGACATATAACCCAATTAAAATACCAGCAAAGAATTTAAATAGGCATTTCTCCAAAGAAGATGTACAAATTTGAAAATAAGTACATGAAAATATGCCCAACATCATTAGTCATTAGGGGATGCAAATCAAAACCACGTTGAGATACCACTTCACATCCACTAGATTAGCTATAATGAAAAAGACCATAACAAGGTCTATGGATCTCTTTCTTGCTAATGCAAGGCTGTGGAGAAAATGGAACCCACATACATTATTGGCAGGACTGTAAAATGATACAACCCCTTTGGAAAAAAGTTTGGTGGGTCCTCAAACTGTTAAACATGGAGTTTCCATATGACCTGCAATTTCACTCCTAGGCATAGACCCAAAGGAACTGAAAACATATATCCACATAAAAACGTGTACTTGAATGTTCATAGAAGCATTATCTGTAATAGCCCCAAAGTGGAAACAATTCAAATGTTTATTAAATGATAAATGAGTAAACAAAATTGCAATATCCTCACAATGGAATATTATTTAGCCATAAAAAGGAAAGAATTATTGATACTACAACATGAATGAACCTTTGCTAACATATGCTAAGTGAAAGAAGCCAGTCAGAAAAGAAGCACATATTTTATGATTCCATTTACATGAAATGTCCAGAATAGGCAAATTCATACAAATGTAAGGATGATTAGTGTTTGCTAGGGGCTGGGGGAAGTGGCAAATGACTGTGAATGATTCAAGGTTTCTTTTGAGGGTAATGGAAATATTCAGGAATTAGATAGTGGTCATGACCACACAACCCTGTGAATATACTAAAAACCACTTGATTGTGTACTTTAAATGGATGTGTGAGTTATATCTCGATAAATCTGTTATTTTAATATTTTTGAAAGCATGACCACGGATGCCAGTGGGGTCTGTGGCTCAGTCAGGTGGCATCCACTCTTTGACTTCTCTGCTGACCCACCAAACTTTTTAAAAGATGTTCAAGCAGGCTGCTCAGTTTACTTACTAATCCAGAATTTTTTGGCTATTTTGCATTTGCAAATCTTCCCAATCAAGTCCAGTGAAAGTGCTTTTTTAGTTCATACTGTTGATTAAAAATCCATGCTCATAGACTACCCTTGACTGATCTCCAATACAAAATAATTTTACATGGAACAGAGAGAATTGAAAAAACTTTCCAAATCGAGGCTTAAAGAGTTAAGATCAAAGAAAGAAAAGGGGTCAAACTGTGACTTACAGCAGTGGTTACACCAAGATATAGTGATATAGCCAACCGCAGGGTTGAATATTATCTCTTACATTGATGAGCAGTTCAAATTTTATCTGTGTGATGAACATGTATTGAATAGATGGTCATATCACAGAGAACACGATGCATTGTTGTTTTTACACTTTCATCTTTTGATCATGAACTTAAATTACTTGAAGCTAAATTTATGAAGATAATACACATGAACTATTGTATCTGTAATTGCAAAAGTTGACAACCTTAGTGATAAAATGACCGCCATTGAAGAAATATATTCTTGATAAAATTGAAAAACATAACATCAAAGTTTATCACTTCCTAGGAGAAGAATCAGATGAAGATGAAGAGTTTAAAGATCAGACTAGGCTCCCTCGAGTCTCGGATTCCAATTTCTGCAGATAGACATGAATGGCGAGGGGTTAGAAGTCATTGCTCTCCGTGGGGCTTTGTGGGCATGAAAACCCCAGGACAACATGACGGTAGCTGAGCACAGAACTCATCGCCCACCTGCAGACCTCAAGGGGCTAACCCAGGACTTTCACTATGAAAGCCTTAAGAGAAACAACAAAAAAGCGAGGATCTGAATAAAGACCACACCTTGCTGGAAATGCTAGTTGCATGCAAGAGATGAATGCAAATGAATTTCATGAATGCAGACACAGATGCAAAAGCAAATGCAGGGTGGAAACAGAGATGGCTGTGCTCCTGAGCACCTATGTAAGGGAACCGCCAGAGCAGGAACGTTGTTATTCATGCAGTTGTTGGAAGAATGCCCATCCTTTTAACAGTTCCTGTGGAATTTAATTTTGCTTTCATTTTTAGATGAAAGATAAAAGCATCTTTTTTTCTAAAAAAGTACTTTAACATTATTCATCATTGTTATGTTTTATAATTGTGCTGTAAATTTCTTTTCATTTTTCTTCCTATTTAACCATGAATGCTGGAATTGGTTTTCAATAACTGCTCAGACAGTATCATTAATAATTAACTTCTTTGAGGTCAATAGACCTAACTAGCTAATCGTTGATTAGAACTCTTGATTTATATCAAGAAAAGAAATTCATTAAGTCAGACAGAGAAAGACAGATACCATACGACATTGTTTATATGTGGAATCTAAAAAAATGATACAAATGAACTTATTTACAAAACAGATATAGATTCACAGACATAGAAAACAAACTTATGGTTACCAAGGGGGAAACAGGGTGGGGGAGGATAAATTAGGAGTTTGGGATTAACATATAAACACTACTGTATATAAAATAGATAAACAACAAGACTTGTAAGACTTGTACGGGCTTGTACAGGCTTACTAAATACAATTAAGAGTTATACCATCTATACCCTAATAAAGATTGAAAATTTACATTCCAGTTTACTATTTAGCTTAAAGAGTTTAAGTCTACTTCCATATCTATAGAGCCTATTAAGGCTAGATCGGCCCACCCCCATCTTTCAGGTCATCCTTAACTCCTTTGACCTGAGAGAGGAGACTTAGCTGCTTCTTTAGTTCTTCAATTTCTTTTTCTTGCTCTATATTCATTATTTTGTAATAACTTATAATGGAAAATAATCCAAAAAAGAATATATATAGTTATCAATATATATATAACTGAATCACTTTGCTGTACACCTGAAACTAATACATTATAAATCAACTATACTTCAATTAAAAATTTAAAAACATTTTTTTAATTAAAAAATATTCATCTTAAGTTGTTTTTGAGTGGCAAGACTACTGATACAGAAAGACTAGCTGATGGGGCCTGGGATGAGGCCATCACTGAGCATGCAGTCCCACTTTGTCTCTTTCTTGGTTCTTACTGTGTATGTTTAAGCACAACACTTAAATCCAGCTTGCAGCTACCATTCAACACAGATAATATACCTATACACTTATTTGCTTACCAAGTAAAACAGTGGAAAACAATATAATGAGAAAAATCATACTTAAATAGCTTTGGAGAAAAAAAAAGAGGCTTCCGGGGGTAATTTTAAAAGTCCTCTGGATTCTGATGCCAAATAATTTTAAAAGTTAAAGCAATTGCACTAAACTCATTCTAAGCCATTTTCAGTTTATAATCTTCTAAGCCATTTTTAGTTTATAATCTTCTAAAATGTTTATTCCTCGAAAGTTAATATTGGTTACATTGTGCTACAGAAAAAAGTCAAAATAGCTTATAAGCTCCAATTATTGGATTTTAAATTAGGATTCTTACCTATAAAATGAAAGAGTCAGAAAACTATATTTTCATTAACTAAATTTGAATATAATGTTCTCTTTTTTAAAAGAATTTTAAAAGCCTTAATAGGCCTGTTGCAAAACCATTTCAAAGATCAGTCTCAGCATTATTCATTAGGTTCATTTGGAGGTTAGTCTTCAAGATCCCAGACCCAGGATGCTCTTGTGGGTTTGGTCAAATGGAGCCCTGGTACCTACCAGGCCTTCCTGACTTTGTTCCCTTTTTGGATAGTTTTCTGATGGAATGAGATTAGTAGTGATCACTGTGTCGTGTTTGGATGGTCTCAACCGTTGTCATCTGCTGTTATTTCCTTCATTCTGAGTAATACAAATTTTTCCATATGTTGTCCAAGAATAAGATGTATCTGAAATCAACGCCAGTAGATTTCAGGTGCCAAAGGTCAAAGGTACTGATGTTCACCTACTGTGGGCAAAATGTGGCCTTTTTCCTTTTTAGTGTACCTTACTGTGTAGAACACTAATATGGGAGTTGAAATTCAAAGTGTTTGCTTTCTTTCAACATTTCTACTGATATTTTTAAGTTAGTCCCCCAAAATTGATATAATAAGGGAACTAATGAGAGTAAAGACAGCAGTGGGTGTTGGTTTATTTGCATTTTCATTTTCATCAATGGGAGGTATAGAGATTGAAAAGAAGTTCAATTAAGGAGACGGTGGGAGTTTTGTTTTATATTTGGTCAAACCAAAACTAAAAAAAGGATAAGTTAAAAATATTAGCTTTGAAGGTATACTACTTCAAAAATACTCAAGTTTCTCATTAATACTGCACATTTATCCTCGAGTAACTATGAATGGTCAAATGTGATATGGTTTCCTTTTAAGGAACTTTTTAGCATTTACCTTTAGGAACTCTATCAATATGTTATATTTGAGTTATTATGCATGTTCTTACCAAGAGGAAATATTCTATGACCAGTAGATTACATAGGTCAATTTTTTAAATTATTTTGACATTTGTTAATTATACTAAATTGTTTTATCTATTTGTAAATGACCACTATAAACTAAGCCTTGTGACGCTCCAGTAAAATTACTACTCAGGAGAAGTTAACATTTAATCATGTTTATGAGGGTGAGGGAAACTATAGTTTTTATGTCATTGTTTTGCTGCCTAGATTTAGAAAAATGATTTTGTTCATTATATTACATTATTTTACCAAGATATTACTAATATCTACCTATAAAAATGTACTTTGGAAACTACTTATTTTACACAACAAATGTATATCTACTAAACTTTTTAACCAATAAAGTACTGTTGTTTATATATTTTCAAAAGTTCTGAAGGAAAATCATTTTAAACCTGGAATTCTAAAATAAACCAAACAATTGTGAGGGCAGGATTAAAATATTTTCAAACATGCAAACTCTCAAAACATTTATTAAGCATGCAACTTTTCTTGGAACATTATCAAAAAAATATTTTATAATAAACCAAGGGAGCAAACCAAGATAATGGAAAGCCTAACTCCGTCCAGCAGGTGGTCCAATCAGAAGAGAGATGAGAGGAGTGCAAGGTGATGACGAAAACAGATCCAAGGGCAACAGACCCAGAGATTGGCCATGGACAGAGGCTCTGGTAGCTTTTCTCCAAGAAATGATAATCGTGATGGACGACCTGATAGGTAAGGACGTTTTGAGAGAAGATCCATGTCTTTTGGGGATAAATTAGATAAAGACACACTAAAAAATTATTTTGAGGATGTTTTTCTCGAACCCTAAAAAAATTATTAGCTCCAAGAGAAACAAATTTGTACAAAATAAGAAATGTGATCACAGTATACTATGTGACCCAGGTATGAATAAAATTTACATGGGAATAATAATGGAAGCAAAGAATATTGAGCTAACCAAATATTGTTATATAAGTATATTGGAGGAATGGGAGTGGGTGGTTGTGCGAGTGTGTGTATACTTGTGTGTGCAAACACCTGCAAGACCCCTGCCTATCTGGGGGTGGGGAGAGCTATAACACCTATATCCTCTTCTGTAAGTGGACCGTCAATAGGTAACAGCTAACACTGCGAAAACCAAGACTCGCAGTATAGTCATTTTATTTAGAAATATGGAGGTAAACTCCAAAAGAAATAGCTAAGAAAGTTGAAAGTGAGAGGCAGTGCTTTATTTTTATAATGAACATTGTGGAGCTGTTTGACTTTGAAAATAGGTACAACTTTGATTAAAATATACATTTTTAAAAGAAACATAAATAGATAAATATATACATACATGTATGTGTGTATACATATATATATTCAGGATTCATTTAATTCTAGCCACTATTCAATTATTCAACTTTACACAAGAAGAGAGAAACCTTAGAAGCTTAAAATGTCTTGACTATGTCTTTATTTTGAGAATGAACAGGGACTCCTTTCAGAATCTGACATAAATGAAGATCTCTCTACCAAGAAAAATTGAACTCAAAATTCCAGAGAGTTCCACAGACTTCCTGAAGCCCATTTATGGATCTTCTGGACATCCACATACCACAATTTAAGAACCCTTCCTTTGGGCTTCCCTGGTGGCGCAGTGGTTGAGAGTCCGCCTGCCGATGCAGGGGACACGGGTTTGTGCCCCGGTCCGGGAAGATCCCACATGCTGCAGAGCGGCTGGGACCGTGAGCCATGGCTGCTGAGCCTGCGCGTCCGGAGCCTGTGCTCCGCAACGGGAGAGGCCACAACAGTGAGAGGCCCGCGTACCACAAAAAAAAAGAACCCTTCCTTTGAAGGAAATGTAATAAATACGCAGACACCTGAAGGGGCTTCACTGCTCCCCCGAGGGGCCTTCCTTGGTGGGGACCGTGGGCCTGGAGTATGCCATTACACCTTCTCATGCAGGTCACCCTTCCAAGCAGATGTCAAAGACAGCCAGACTCTGAGCCTCTGAAGTTATTTCCTGCCCTCAGTGGTTCTGAGACCTGAGGACAGTGTTCCTCTCTTTGTTTCAAGAATGAAGGAAAACAATTCACCTCTACCTTAGACATCTGATCACACAGATCTGATCTCTACGCATTTCCTCTCCATTACCAGTGCTGTTGAGTCAGAAAGTGTTGGTGCATGGTTTCATCTTCTGGACCCAATTTGGCCATAAAAGATGAAAGAAACCAAAACCAGATTCTTTTCACATTAAAAATGATGAAGGCCCCATGGAATCTGGTACATGAATGTTTGCTCTTAGCATTTTTCCCAGATTTTGAGTCATTTGCAAGGGTCCATGTTAGGGTTGTGAGACATATTAAGGAAGACACACACAGACAAAAGACCCACTAAATTAAGAAGCATTAGGTGAAGTTCTAGTCCGGAGTGGCTTTGAACCAGTGAGTTTTCACAGTTGTACATTAACTAGCTGTTGAGTAAGCCACCAATCGCTCTCTTTGGTGATCTACAATTCACCTACAACCTGCTGCCAAAATCAAGGGATGCCAAATCACATTAGTTATAAAATGCAGAGAATATTTAAGGTGCTCTTTTTTGCACGTTGGCAGGCATCCCTACCTAAAAGAAAGAAATTAAGTAAGATTTTGCCAGACACACAACAGAGAAGAAACTTTTTTTATTTTTCAGCGTTTCTAGAACTGGTCAATTGCAAAACTACCCTCTCCTCCCCAATTATATTTTGAAAAAGGTAAAAAGCTACCTCAGGGGCTTCCCTGGTGGTGCAGTGGTTGAGAGTCCGCCTGCCGATGCAGGGGACATGGGCTCGTGCCCCGGTCAGGGAAGATCCCACATGCCGCGGAGCGGCTGGGCCCGTGAGCCATGGCCTCTGAGCCTGCGCGTCCGGAGCCTGTGCTCCGCAATGGGAGAGGCCACAACAGTGAGAGGCCCGCATACCGCAAAAAAAAAAAAAAAAAAAAAAGAAAAGAAAAAAAAAGAAAGCTACCTTAGAAAGTACTAGTTTTCCATTCTTGGGCCTGTAGTCAATTGAATTTCACCAAAGCCCTCTCAGTTTCTTTGCTCTTTTCAATAAAAGCCCTTGTAAGCAGGAATATACTGTGAAGTTATTTTTCACTATTAGTTAAGAGGCTTCCTTTAATGTTTTTCCACAGTAAATAAAAACAAAGACTCCCAAAGGAATTAAAAAATAAGTAAGAATAAAATCAGAAAAAACACATATTAGCCACATGCAGAGTCATAAGGATATGATAAAAGGCATGTCAAATGGTTTAGCACTTAAGAGGTACTTCTGTAACAGCCATTTAGAGAAGAAGGCTGTAAGCCACCCCATACCTGCAATCACCATGACCTTCAGAATTATGGGTCAGAACCCAGCCAGCCCACCTCGCAGCCAACATGACATTAATCAGAGGCAAAGTAGAAGTGCATTTTTAATTCCATCAGTCATCTTTTAACTGATCTATCTCAGTACCCAGGACAGGATAATTTGCAAGAGGGTATTTAATAATACTTTTTAAATAGTGGGGAAGGGCAATTGGAAAAATAAATGAAATCTTCCATTCATTCAGAAGCTCTATTTGCACTAATGTCATTAGCACCCCCTTCCCCCGAAGCTCTTTCTCTACTTGTCTTATTTACTGGTTTGCTAACTGAAATATGAATTGAGGCTACCAAACCTTTTAGAGTTAGAACTCTCTCCTGGATGGCAGGACCAAGATATACATTTACTTCAGCTCTGTAATCCCAGTGTTTTAGCGTCTTGCCTAATGCTCCTCGGCTTCAAATGTTTAACAGACTGTTTTGTCTCTTTCAGACTTACACACATACACCTGGAACACGTCAAGAACTCTATTTAAATTTCTTCTCTTCCCTTGATGGTCCTCCAAGGGCACAGCTGAAGCTCTTGGTTGCCTACACTAAACCCCAATTTTATCGGAATAACCTGCTTCTGCCAAAAAGCCAAAGGCTTCACCAACCTTCCATGGCAATGCCATCCCCTTGCTATTGATTGCTTTAGGAATGGTCTTATCATGCAGTTTTGGCCACTCACTCACCAAGAGACGTCTGCTGGAGTTTGCATGGGAAGACGTGCTCTTCAAAAGACATACAGATAAAAAGACCCACATTTTCTCTGGGCAATGTCTGGAGGTGATGCCTAGGATTGCTGTAGGCTCTTGTTACCCTCAATGGATGCTGGGGCCAAAAGGGTCACAGATAGAACCTAACAAACAGTGTCTGAAACCTGCCCTTCCTCAGGACACCTTGTGATGTGAATTAAGGAATTCCCTTATTCTTCGAGACAATTAGGTTGGGGTTGGTTGGGGTTTTCTGATCCTTGCAGCAGACAGCAGCCTGCCGTGTTCATAGGGTAATCCAGAGGAACTTTACCCAGGGGATATCCCTCTTTGGGTCTTTGTTCTTTGCTAGTATTTTCACAATCCCACCCCCAGGGTATAATAAGTAGCTAAACCAAAGGGGAAAACATCCCTAGGCCACAACACTCATAAAATTTCCCTTAACATCATCTGAAATAGGGCCAGATTTCTTGAAAAAAATCTCAAGATATATCTTTGGGAAAAGCTGGGAAACTAAGTTATAATAATTACCAATGATGTCAAGTAGCACTCCTGCAGAGTGAGCTTGTGGGCAATAACCATTTGATTAATTACTTCCATTCATGTTGAGGGCTTAAAGAAAAAAAAGTGACAATTAATACTTTTTTAAAAAGAACTATCCAGAAGTGATAGAATTAAGGATAAAGTAGGGAGGCATAAATTTTAAAAGAAAAAAAGCAAATATAACAAAAGGATAGAGTTCTCCCCAACCAAGAGAACTTCACAGAGTTTGCTTAAGGGATTTCAATTCTAAATAAATCACATTTTACAATCACCAGTGGAAAAGGGCAATAAACAACTTAATCACCAGTTGTGTATTATCAACATTGAGATCTACAATTTATGCTTCTTTAAGTGGACTACTGAACATGGTGGGGGTGTCTACAGAGAACTCGATCAACTTGTTGACACTGGCAACAAGGCTCAAACTATTATGTATAGAATGGATAAACAACAAGGTCCTACTGTATACCACAGGGAACTATATTCAATATGCTGATAAAACATAATGGAAAAGAATATGAAAAATATATATATATATATAAAACTGAATCACTTTGCTGTACAGCAGAAATTAACACAACATTGTAAATCAACTGTACTTCAATAAAATAAATTTTTTAAAAAACCATGGAGTAGGGCTTCCCTGGTGGCGCAGTGGTTGAGAGTCTGCCTGCTGATGCAGGGGACACGGGTTCGTGCCCCGGTCCGGGAAGATCCCACATGCCGCGGAGCAGCTAGGCCCATGAGCCATGGCCACTGAGCCTGCGCGTCCGGAGCCTGTGCTCCGCAACGGGAGAGGCCACATTGGTGAGAGGCCCGCGTACGGCAAAAAACAAAAACAAAAACAAAAAAAACCATGGAGTAGGGGCCCAACAGTCAGAGGTGGTGTTGGGACGTCATGGGTTTCAGCTAGTTGCTGGGATAACATTCAACGCATCAAGTTAGGAATAGAGGACTGTGACCTAACTAGCTTCCCTGCACTTCCTGGAGCATCTGGGTGAATGTCATTCTGCTTTCTTTCAAACAGATGAAACTGACTCTTCAGATGGAATTGATAGAGTGAAAGACTGAGTCTAATGTGGTAAGAAGCTGTTAAAAGATTAGCATTGGCTTTGGGTGGAAAAACAATTATGCTGAATTACAAAGACATCTGCCACACACTCAGCAAACGATCAGAGAAGCCAGATTTTCCTCACATCTTACTTCCTGGACCCTTTTCAATTTTCAAACAGAATACAGTGCTCTGATTATTTTCCTTAAATAAACTCAGAACAAACTTAGCCGGATACTGTTCCCTATAGAACTTTTTTTTCCAACCACTTACCCAGCAGGAAATAAAAGTGACACCCTCTATTTCTATAGTGCTTCACAATTTTCAAAACTCTTTAATGGGCATTCATTCGATAAACAACATTCATTCATTCATTTGCATTAATTCATTTGATAAAAACAACAAACTTAAGCTTCTTGCAGCTCTGCTTAAAGCAATTCTACAAAGCCAGGGTGTGCATTCCTGTCTGCTGTCCCATTCATTCATTCATTCGTTCAATAAATGTTCATTGCCTACAATGTGCCAGACACTGTTCTAAACTCTGGGAGCACAGCAGTGGGAAAAGAAATGGACAAAATCCCCATCCTCCTGTCACTTACATCCTCATAAACACAATATAACTGTTTTACATATTTCCAACTGGTTATGGGCCCATCATTAACAAACAGCTTAGTTTTTCTCTGTGTTGCATTAAGTATGCAAGGAGGTTTAAATAACTTTTTGAAGGAGTAAGACCCCAAAACTAATACATTGAGACAGGTTACTACTCAACAGTATGGGGAAAGTTTGTTAATTCACAATGGGAAAAAATCAGGCTTCTTTGAAATATTTCTCAAGTAAGAATTCCACTCACTATAAATCCAGCGAACAACAAGGAACATCACAGTACTTACAGCCATTTATCACACACAGATTCATTATGTGCAGGGCATAGTACATTTGTTGTCACTTGAATACATACATCAATTCCTCGATGTTAGTAAAATTATTTAAAATTTCAAGATTAAACACACACATACACACATCTTGGAAAAGCAAAGTGAAGTTAACTTTGTTGTCAGGCTTCTGTAAGTTAATAGATATGATATGCTTATCTTATGCCTGGCAAAGGGCAAGCATTCGATAAATGTTACCTATTAGTACTATTTCACCACGTTTAAAGATGAGAAGACCCAGGCCCAGAGAGGCAACTTGCCCAAGGGGCAAAGTTGGTTGGTGATTGAAGAGGGACCTAGCCCCTCTAGGGGCTCGTCCTGTGGGAATGGGCACAGCTGGCAAAGGAGAAAAAATAAGCATCCTCGCTTCAGGGGAAAACCTGTCCTTCTCTGTGTCAGTTCAAATTAGTAATCTAAAAGAATTAACCTGGGCTTCCCTGGTGGCGCAGTGGTTGAGAGTCTGCCTCCCGATGCAGGGGACACGGGTCCGTGCCCCGGACCGGGAAGATCCCACATGCCGCAGAGCGGCTGGGCCCGTGAGCCATGGCCGCTGAGCCTGCGCGTCCGGAGCCTGTGCTCCGCAACGGGAGAGGCCACACAACAGTGAGAGGCCCGCGTACCGCAAAAAAAAAAAAAGAAAGAATTAATCTACTTTAGGACTGTTCTTACCCCTCGGATGCCTCCACACAGCAAAACTTTTGTCAAAATTGCTGATTCTGTACAAGTTCCATTCTCCCACTTTAATTACTAAAACATTACCCAGTGTGATAGAGGCATGGTTAGTTAGCATGACAACTTCTTTAGACTGACCCTGCTAGATCACATAGGGAACTTTTAGTGAGGGGGGTGGTTGTATTTTCATTTAAACGTATCCTTTCCGACGCTCAGCACTAGAGTATTCACCGGATGCTCCGAGGATGGAGCATGCGCACATTTGCCGACGCCCTCTGCACTACAACCACCCCCCCTCCCCCGCCCCATAAGGCCTATTGGGAGAATATCTTCCTTGTGTACAAGGTTGCCGGGGTTGCCGCTGGAAATGACTCTAAACTGAGAAGTCCTACTGCTTCCTTGGGGCTGATAGAATCCCTTCACCTTGGAGGGGCCATTAGAGAGCATCGGCTGGCCTTCTGGTATGGTCCTCATTGGTCCAGTCCTCAATGGCAGATTGAGGATCAAAGTTCCATCTGTGTATGTGATCTGACCATGGTCCGTTCGGTCTCTCGCCTTAACTCTGGAGGGGCCGTGAGAGCCCTCAGAGCACTGAAGCCTCACCCCTCTCCTCCTTCCGCTGCTTGGAGACTGTTTCTTCTCTGAAATCTGGATGCTAGATAAGCTCTGGCTTTAGTTACAAAACCCAAAGAATGCTAGAAAGCCAAGCACGGGTGCCAAGCCGCTCGGACCCGCAGCCTTCATCAAGGACCTGGTTGCAACTGCAATCCTTACAGTTTTTGAAAGGAATCTCATTCCAAGGCCATTAAGAATCATCTGGTATCACATGGGGGAGATTTATTGGTCAAAAGCCTAATGATAAGAGAATTACGAAATCTTCTTAGTCTGTTATTTAAACGATACGAAAGCATTTAGCGTCCTTCAAATGATAAACACATAAACATAAGTTTAAGAGATTCTGTTGCGCTCTGTCTGTAAGTCCACTCATGAGCCCAGGGAAGGCTCTGAACCCTTGAGAGAGCTATGTCTGGCTGATCCTCTGGGGACACGAGGTGACAGATGCACTGAACCCTCCTTGAGAATCACTGTCCCCCAGCAGCCCCGAGCCATGGAATAACAGAGTTGTGCGCGGCAACCTTGGCAAAGGCATACAGTCACGCTGGTTGTCGAGTTCAAGAGGAGGTCAAGAATTGTGCAGGGCACACCACACATTACAGGCTATTTGTAGAAAGCCTCATGTATTTTCCTTAAAGGACGACCATATGGTGAGGAGATGAAGCTGGCAGTCTGGTGTTTAAAGAAGCTGTATCATAGGGGCTTCCCTGGTGGCGCAGTGGTTGAGAGTCTGCCTGCCGATGCAGGGGACGCGGGTTCGTGCCCCGGTCCGGGAAGATCCCACATGCCGCGGAGCGGCTGGGCCCGTGAGCCATGGCCACTGAGCCTGCGCATCTGGAGCCTGTGCTCCGCAACGGGAGAGGCCACAACAGTGAGAGGCCCGCGTACCCCAAAAAAAAAAAAAAAAAAAAAAAAGAATCAGTATCACAAATAGAGTAAGTGCAAAAGGGGAATTTCACAAACATATATTTAACTCAAAGGGAGATGTGCTGAGATGACAGAGGAAAATGTTTTCCATGGAACATTAAGTTAGGAGACTGTGCCCAAGGTGACAGAACAGTCACAGCCTGTTACTGCGATTCATTTACTGTCCTGCCGACCACAAACCTACCCAGTAAGCCATGAAATTGAGTCTGGAGGCAAACTGTGGTCAAGCCCAGGAAGACCAACTATCACTTTCTGGGATGACTTTTTTTTTTTTCGCGGTACTCTGGCCTCTCACTGTTGTGACCTCTCCCGCTGCGGAGCACAGGCTCCGGACGCACAGGCTCAGCGGCCATGGATCACGGGCCAAGCCGCTCTGCGGCATGTGGGATCTTCCCGGACCGGGGCACGAACCCGTGTCCCCTGCATCGGCAGGCAGACTCTCAACCACTGTGCCACCAGGGAAGCCCCTCTGGGATGACTTTTAAAAATTAAAAATAGGAAAGACTCCATAAAAATTAAAAATAAGAAAGGCTCCACTGTGGGACAAGTCTCATTGCAACTAAGAAAATAACTCCATTTAACTTTCTAGTTACAGAACTAGAGATGAAATGAGGGTTATCTAAAGGACCTCCAAAAATAAGCGAGTTAAGAGACTCTTTCCTCTGCTGTTTTCAGACCCTGGCTTTGTGCACCAAGGCGCTAGCAGGAGAGTGACTGAAGCCCTGGGAGGTATGTTTCTGTGCCTTCTAGAGAGAATTCCACCCAATCATAGTTACCTCTGCTTTCTGACAGTATCTGATCCAGAATAAAACCCTGCTTCCTTGAACCCTCACCAAAATCACCTACCACCAGCCCAAACCCTGTAAGAAGTTCTTTCTAATCTCCACTTACTGAGATGCCCCACAATTCCCCATGGAGTGAAGTTTGCCTTTGTTGAACGCATTGATAAACCCAAACTTTCTTCCACTGCAGGTGGATTCCTGGCCATCTCTGTCCAGAGGTCATTGTCAGTGTAATAACAGAAGAAAGTGCTGGTACCATCTTACAGTTCAATCAGAGGCAGGCAGCTCCCTTGTGCTGTGTCAATACATATCATCCAAAAAGGTAGCTAATGTGGAAAATTCAAATTTCTCTCTTTTAAGAGTCACTCAATCATTCTTTAAAACAGTATCAAAAATCACTAGTC